>NC_059347.1:42068750-42372500 GCF_019703515.2 Myxocyprinus asiaticus | reverse complement strand
AGTAGGAATGCACATGTCCTCACAGAAACTGATATATGATGTCACACTATCTGTGAGCTCATCCAGGTTGGTGGCTGCAGCTTCAAAAACATTCCAATCAGTGCAGTAAAAACAGGCTTGTCATTCCAGCTCTGCTTCATTGGTCAATCTCTTTACAGTCTTAACTGCAGGTTTAGCTGATTTTAGTTTCAGCCTGTAGGTTGGAAGAAGATGAACCAGACAGTGATAAGAGAGTCCCAAAGCGCTCTAGGGACAGAGCGATATGCATCCTTTAATGTAGTGTAACAGTGATCCAGTATATTTCTGTCTCTGGTTGGGCATGTAATGTGCTGTTTGTATTTGGGCAGTTCACGTGTGAGGTTTGCTTTGTTAAAATCTCCAAGCATAATAATAAGTGAGTCCGGGTGTTGTTGCTCCATGTCTGTGATGTGATCAGCCAGCAGTTGCAGTGCTGCATTCACATACGCTTGTGGAGGAATGTAAACACTCACCAGAATAAACAAGGAAAACTCCCGTGGCAAGTAGAAAGGCTTACAGTTGAGGAAGAGCGCTACATTAGGGCAGCACATTTTCTTCAATGCTGATAAATCTATACACCAACTTTCATTAATGAAAAATCATGATCCACCGCCTCTCATTTTCCCCAATAACTGCGCGAAGCGATCCGCTCTGAACAGCTGAAAGCCCAGCAGATGTAACGCGAAAGAGAGCAGAGATTCGCTAGATGTATTCTTGGCAGCGCCGTTCGGAAACCGCGTTGTTGCAGTTTGACCAGCGCGCCGGCTCGCTTCCCTCATTCCGTCTTTTAGCGCGCTTGTACAGCACCGCAGCTCCTTTGACTAAAATGTCCAACAAAACATCTGAATAATCAAATACTGGTCAAAAATAATCTGGTGTTTGCTGCCGAATATTTAACAGTTCGTCTCTCGTGAAACTAATCGAAAAGACATTACTAAATACAGGACAAACAAACAAAAACAGCAAAAGAACTGGTGAGCTCCACACCAAGGAGGCCATCCTTTACGCCATCGTAGAGCTATTATATTATATTATATTATATTATATTATATTTTATTAGTTATATTATAATAACTATTATATTATAATACTATTATATTATAATTAAGGCTGCCAATCGATTACAATTTTTAATCAAATTTATTACATGGCATGCCGATTAATTAATGAAATGAATCGCAATTGATCGCATATATAAATATTTGCTTAGAAAGCCCCTCAAATAACAATAATTAAATAAATAATGATTAAATACTTATAAATAGTTATATTTAAATCATTATAAATAAAATATATACTATAAAAAAATAATAATATAGATAATTAAAACGCATTACATCATTGTGGCACATGAGTAAAGCATTAAAAAAGACGGTAACACTTTACAATTAGGTTCCATTTGTTTTTTTGTTATTAACAATTTTATTGATTCCAAAAATAAAACATACAAACACAACATAAAAAATGGAATCAATTATTAACATTATCACCTATAATAAAATGTAATCTGCGTAAAGCAAAAGTTTATGCGCCACTCCTCCCGCCATCATCCCTGGAAAATCATCCTCTTTTCTTATCGCAGCTGCTAATGATTCAAGGGCAAGACAGAACAATAATGGGGAAAGAGGGCAACCCTGCCGGGGGCCCCTATCCAGAGTAAAATAATCAGAAATTAATACATTTGTTTGTACCGCCTCTACCGGGTGTCTATAAAGTAACTTAATCCATCCAATAAAAGTATTCCCGAACCCGTATATTTCCAAAATCTTAAAAAGATAATCCCATTCTACCATATCAAATGCCTTTTCGGCGTCAAGTGAGATGGCAGCGACCGGAGTCTGATCACTCACTACTGACCACATTATAGTGATGAAACGCCTAATGTTATCAGAAGAGCTGCGGCCCCAAATAAACCCCACCTGATCTATATGTATAAGAGATGTCATAACTTTACTTAATCGGCTAGCCAAAAGTTTTGCCAAAATTTTAACATCTAGCTGGATCAGGGAAATTGGACAGTAACTCCTACACTCGCTTGGATCTTTGTCCTTTTTAAGAATCAGACTGATCCAGGCTTGTGTCATGGTTGGGGGAAGCTTTCCATTCTTTAATGATTCTGTATAAACTTCTAATAAAAGTGGAGCCAGTTCTGTAGCACAAGATCTAAAACATTCAGCGGCAAAGCCGTCTGGCCTGGGAGCCTTGCCTGTAGGTAAGGACTTAATTACCTCATCAAGCTCCTCCAAGGTTATCTCAGAATCAAGAGAATTGTTTTGCTCAGTCGTCAATTTAGGGCAAACTAATGGTTCCACAAAGTTTCTAATATCTTCATAAGTAGACGAAGATGTGGAACTGTAAAGATCATTATAGAATTCTTTAAAAGCATTATTAATATCAATGGCTCAGTTTCAAATTTCACCACCAGCAGATTTCACTGAGGGAATGGTAGACAAAGACTCTCTCTGCTTTATATATCTAGAAAAAAGTTTTTCTGCTTTGTTACCCGACTTAAAGTATGACTGTCTTGCCCTGAATAATCAAAATGATCAGATTCATCCACAGCTGACCCGAAGGAGTATTATTCCACAAAACAAACTCCAGCCACTAGGCAGAGCCAGCACATAAAGAAACAAAACAGGCATCCCGGTTCCTCGGATGATCAAGTGTGTATTGAGCAAGTCAAATTCACTCGGAGGCCGCCTAAAAAAATACATCATGACTTACTCAGTCTGACAACTTTATAAAAGACGTCATTTATGTGAGCATGTAAATATTTTGCGGTCATCCATAGTGTCCATTCTCAATCTGGCCGGGAACTTCAGTGTAAAAGTGATCTTCCATCAATGCAAAGGTTTCTTGGAGTGTCATGCCACAAACAGACTCCAGCCGCCAGAAGGAGCCAACGCAGAAAGAAACAAAAATGGCGCCCAGCTTCCTCAGACAATCGAGACACTGAACAGCGAGTTAGTACACTCACATAAGAAACGGCCAATGGTTTACTCACCCATAGTTTGTCTGAAGGCCAGTGCCTTTTTGGGGCATAAAAATACTTTGCTGCCATCCTTGGTGTCTATTCTCAGTTTGGCCAACTCAAGCGATCTTCCGTTGATGTAAGAGTTTCTTACATTCCTTGAACCGATCGCGTTTCTCTCTTGTCGCATTCGCAAAGTCTGGGAACAAGAAAATATTGTGATACTTCCAAGAAAGCTTTCCTTTGCTCCTCGCCTGGCGCAACACGAGATCTTTATCGGATGATCTCAGAAATTTGGCCAGAATCGATCGGGACCTGTCTCCCCCAGCAGATCTGCGAGCCGGGACTCTGTGAGCTCGCTCGATTTCCAGCTTACAGTGAGATCCTCCAAGTCAGCAACAACCTTCGTCAGCATCACCGAGATGTTGGACAGTTGACGCTGGATTTAATCTCCCGACGTGCCTTCCAAATCGAGTCCCTGGCTCGCAGTCCCGTCAGAGGCCTCAGCTTGAACACATAAGTGTCTTTTATTGTCTCCAGAGGATTTTGACTTCTTTGCCATGTTTACCTCAAAGAATAAATATGTAATTGGATGTATCAAATCTCACCGGTTATAACATGAAAATAATAAAAAAACCAGCAAAGTGCGCAGAGCTAGCCACTCACACGTCTGCTCCTTGTATGGCATCACGTGACCCTCAGGTTCCATTTGTTAACATTAGTTCACAACATTAGTTAACATGAACTAACAATGCGCAAGTCTTTTACAGCATTTATTCATCTTAGTTAATTTCAACATATACTAATACATTTCCCAAATCAAAAGTTGTGTTTGTTAACATTAGTTAATTCACTATGAACTAACATGAACTTACAATCAACAATTGTATTTTTATTAACTAATATTAACAACGATTAATAAACAATATATTGTTAACCGTTTGTTCATGATACCTAATGCATTAACTAATATTAACGAATAGAACCTTATTGTAAAGTGTTAATAAAAAGACAATTCAAAAAATGGCTTTAGTATGCAATATTTTGTTTATTTCCATATTATTGAACTTATGTAATCTGCCTATAATTGGCCTACAGTTCACACAATCCATTTTGCAATTGAATTTGTCAGTCAGTCCGAGATAGATTTATTATGCGTCAATGCACACCTGCGTCAGACGCTTTTGGAGCGTCTTGTTTGCGTTGCGTCATAATCATACCGCTTTTAGGTCACTGTGTCAAGTTAAACATAGTTTGAAGCTTAGAAAAACATGTCTTGAGATCTCTGCATTCGTATTTGCACTCCATGAAGCTGTGTTTGAATGCAAGAATGTGTTCTCATCTCGGCTGTGTCTCTTTTGGAAGGATGCGTCCTCCGAGGTCACCTTTGTCGGCCGCATACGTCATCGAGGCTGTCTCGTTTCATTTTTTTTTTCTTTTTTTTTTCTTGGGAATGCAAAAAAGGTTAACAATTGTATAAATGTAAGTGCATATACGTAAAAGGCATTGACAATAGATAAAAAATAAGAAAAAGAAAGTCTCGATGATGTATGCGGCCGACAAATACGACCTCCGGAGGACGCATCTTTCGAAACGAGACACAGCCCTTGTTTTGGCTGTTGGTGAGTGTGATTTGTTCTCTGTATGCCGCCTTGCCCAAACTGCTGAAGTTTCCCTTACTGCCCCCTGGAGAAAACAGGTTGTACTTCAAGCTTGAATTGCTCAGATGGAAGGAATATTCCTTATCACATGATTACTTGCATAATTTTTTTTTTTACGCGTTATTTTTTATATAATTAATCACACTGAATTAAATCGACAGCCCTAATTATAATACATTACTTAGGGCCCAAGCACTGGAAGTGCAGTGGCCCTGTTGTTCTTCTAAGGATTATTATTATTATTATTATTATTACTATTATTATTAGGGCCCAAGCACTGAAAGTGTGGAGGAGCTATTGTTCTTCTAAGGAATATTAGGGCCCAAGCACTGAAAGTGCCCAAGCACTTTGAATTTTTTAAAAAACCTACTTTTTCAAACTCCTCATAGACCGTTTGTATGATCAGCATAAAATTTGGAATAATCTACAGGCCCCCCTGACAAAAAGCTATCAAAAGAATTTTGATATGTCAAATCGTTCCAAAGATTTTAACGATACAATTCTTTCAGTTTAATGCAATTTGAGTGATTGATCAATTTCTACTCAAAACAAACTCCAAACGTAACCAAACCCGGTACACATAGTCAACAGGACGTTTAGAAGATGTCAGAAAAGTTTCGTACAATTCAACTCTTAGAGGGCGCTACAAATAAAAAAAACTGTGATAAATTTACAGCCGTTTGAGCGACAAAGTTCAAGTTAAATATGCATCTTCTTTGGTTCTAATGCTAACATATTCTTAAAAAATCTATTCGACAAATTAACAAAAATGGCCACCAATGGCCAATCAAATTTCAGCACCTTATAACATGTATTGGGAATGGCTGAGGGTTCTGCAAATTATTATACACAAGCAAGGTATCTACATAAGCCACATATCATTTTACTTCTCTGAATCCATCAGTGTCCCCAAATCATATAGTCATTTGAATTTCCATTTCCACAAGAAACGTTATCTCCAATTTCGATTTTATTCAAAAAAAAAAACTCATCCTAGACCATTTGACCGATTCTCATGAAACTTGGTCTTCATCATTTACAGACCCTCCTGACAAAAAGTTATCAACAATTTTGATAGGTCCAATCGTTCCGAAGATATAAACAAATATGTTTTGGGGTGTGGCCTATAATGACTAATTAGACAGTATCTTATGAGCACAATTTTCAAACTTAACAAAACTTTGTACACATAGACAAGAGAACACTCTGAGGTAACATGCAGAGTTTCGTTCATTTTTTATGCTAGGGGGTGATTTAACTTAAGACAATCCTAATTGTGCAACTGTGCTCAAAGCAGTTGAATGAACTCCAGAACTGTAAAGGATAAAAACATATTTTTTTAATTTCTGTGAATCTATCAGTGCCTCCAAATTATGTGGTCACATAAATTTCCATTTCCGCGAAAAAAAAAAACTTTCAACCATTTAGATTTTTTTTTTAAACCTACTTTTTCAAACTCATCCTAGGCTGTTTGCCCAATTCACTCGAAACTTTGCATACATTATCTACAGACATTCCTGACAAAAAGTTATCAAAATAATTTTGATATGATAAATCGTTCAGAAGATATTAGCCGATAGGTTTATGGGTATGGCTATTATGACTAATTGACCTATATATTGTGAACATATATTTTAAACTTAACAAAACTTAGTGTACATGCACAAATGAACATTCCAATGTAACATGCAAAATTTAATCAATTTGGCATGGCTGTAACATAAGAAATACCTAATTTCTCAACTATATTTAAGGCCTTCATAGGCATAAAAGGCAGTACTATTTGTCCACCAGAGGGAGCCACATAACTATAAATCATTCAAAGGGTCTTAAAAGAGTAATTAAAGGTAGACTAAGGGTGAGTTGCACCAACCAGGATTAATCTTAAATTTAGATGAAATCAAGGTTTATCTGATAATTATGTTGCACCTAACTTTAAACTTTGTTTAAAAATAATCAGGGTTACATTTATATCATCATTTTGATCACATGCAGTCACAAATCAACTCTGATGTGTTTTCACACACATCAGAGTTGTCGGCCATTAGGGCTGGGCAAAGTTGCGGGGGGGGGGGTATGCAGGGTGGCTCTGTAGTGCCCCCTTGAAAACGGGCATGTGGTGGCTTGGCGGTTAAGGCTCTGGGTTACTGACTAGATGGTTGGGGGTTCAAGCCCCAACACCGCCATGATGCCACTGTTGGGCCCTTGAGCAAGGCCCTTGACCCTATCTGTTCCAGGGGTGCCATATCATGGCTGACCCTGACCCAGTTTAGCTGGGATATGTGAAAAAAATAATTTCACTGTATGTGTGATAAATAAATACAATTATTAATTATGTAAGGGGGGTTCTGTAGCACCCCCATTTTCACCTACAGTCACCAAAATTGGTACATATATAGTTCTCATAAAGCCGAACAACTTTCATACTCATAGTAATTAGATCCACCCAACAGGAAGTCAGCCATTTTGGATTTTATGAAAATCGCAGGCTTTGAAGTTTTAAATACTCCTCTTAGGGGATTCATGTGACTGGCACCAAATTTGTGCAAAATCATGCAAGACATTGTAAATGCAAAATTGCAAATGGAATTTGATATTTTGAACGGTGTCAACAGAAGCAATACATTTATGGATAAAAATGAAAAACAGGAAGTGCCTTATATCAAAACTACTGGTATTTCGGTGCCAGGTTGATACTAAAATAAAAAAGATGTAACGATACCAGTGTTTCTGTAGTACCGAGCGCAGTCTCTGTCCGGTACCAGCGCACAGTATGACTGACACACAACTGCTTTAAAATGCTCATTTTGAGCATGTGCTCTTTTACTCCTTACACTTAAATGGCCAATTAATCAAATTAAAATCGTGACATGTCCTAGTGTGATTTATTAAACCGCTAAAGGTGGTGGAAGAGATGTGTACTTTGAATGAATGCATAAGTCTGACCACTCAAACACTGAAAACTCCACATTGAGAATCTCATACAATTCACGTTGTATGAGATGAGAGAGCAGAGCACTAATCTACTGTGAACCACGCAGCACATGCAAACTATATTTTTATATAATTAAATCACAACATTTGCACTTTAATCTCAACTCAACTTTATTTATATAGCATTTAAAACAACAGAGTTGACCAAAGTGCTTCACAGTAATAAAATCTAAAACATAAAATTTCAAAATGACCATATACACAAACACCAGTAATCTAAAATACAAACACTTCAAAACTATGTCCTACATTTTATTTGTCTGACTCAAAGGCCAGTGTGAAGAGATGTGATTTCAGACGTGGCTTAAAAATCTCTGTCGCAAACTGTTTATCCGGAAAGTGAAGATTCAGGCAAAATAAGTGCACGTCATAATAAAAGCACATTATAAATAAATATATAAGCTATTCCTGGCTAGAGCCCTGAAATTCAAGAAATTGTGACAGAAATACATTACAACTGTATAGTAAAATGTAATATTCACTGTAATGATAATAAATAATAATAATAATAATAATTAAGCAATACATCACAAGCAAGACTGCTGTTGAATAAAAGTTTAGCAAAAAAATGCAATGACATGTTGAAAAGTTATATTTTCAATTGTTAAAAGTTTTAAGAGTTAATTGATTAGACCCATTTTGATGATTAAATTAAATTAAAATCCAAAACCTGGAGTTCTGAAAAAAAAAAAAAAAAAAAAAATATAATAATAATAATAACAAAAAGGAAAACGTGATTTAGTAAAGAATAAAACAGATTTCAGTAGGGTGCTACTTAAAAACACTAAAACAATGCATCCTTAATTGAAAAACACTTGAAGGAAACATGCATTTCTTTTAATTTATTATTTACATTGAAATTTAACTTTTTTAATAGGCTAAATGGGTGTGTTTAATAGCACATTGCCATATTAGCATATTTATGCTGTGGTACTGAAATTGGTATCGAGAACTGTGAAATTTCACGGTATAGGTACCGACTACTGAAATTTTAGTACTGTGACAACACTAACTCCTCCTAGGGGATTCATGAGTCATGTGTCACAACATTTAGACAACATTATGACAAGACATTGAAGATGCTAAATTGTGAACAGATTTTTGATATATTGAACGGTGTTGCCATTGCAAGAAATTAAATTAATGTCGAAAAATGGGAAACAGGAAGTGTCTCCTATCTTCTGTTTGCAATGTGTGATTTAGATCAAAATTGTGATGTATGTTTAGTCCTGGGGGCTAATCACATGGATTTGACTATTTTGGGTCATGGTCATAGTGCCATTACCTGGAAACTGGAAGTGTGGCTGTTACAAAAGATTTTAAAATAGTCCTCTTATATTTACCAAAATTGCTTCAAAAAATTTTGAATAATGTCAAATGCCAAATGCATGTGTCCACCTAATGCAAAGTATTCCGAAAGCCACCGGATGGAAATGGTCCCATGGTGCTTGGGCCAGTCATCGCTGCTTGTAGCTATATTACCTTTTAAAGCTACTAAAGTTACTCAGTCAAGAGCAGTGAGTGGTTTTCTCGTTTTATTGTTATGGTTGTTTGATTATTATAATGACACACTAGACAGCAGCAGGTCTATTAGCTTACATTTACACTTAAAAGTCCGACATTTGAATACAAATCTGCTTTTTTCTCAGCTGTTTACGTTCACTTTAGATATAACTCATTGTGATTACATGAATACCTCACCAAGACAGGCATTTTGGCTGAATTTTGAAATGTATTTGACTGTACAGGCGTGCATTAGCACGAGAATTTTTGGAACACGCGCATATTCATAACGCACACAAACGCCGCCTGTCACTCAAACAGGGCGCAGCTGTTACTAGATCGCTAGCGAATTATAAAATTACGCACTCTGGATTATTTTCAACAACAGAATAAGAAAATGAACTTTGTAATAAGTGACACAGGCCTAGCCTATCACAAATAAAAAACAAATTCGGTATTGACATTTTAATCATTCTGCTTGTCCGGTTGGGCAAGTAAAATTCCCTTTCACTTGCCCCTTCAAAAATCCACTTGTCCCGGACAAGTGGACAAGCGTTCATGTCGAACCCTGATTACATGATGAGCCAACTTGCTCCTCAGATGCTGAAAATAGTTACATTGTCAGAGCCACTGGTAATAACATTAACATTAGATAATTAGCTAGCGTTAGCTAGCTAGATATAACGGTACATACCTTATACATTGTTTTTCACAACAAGCAGCTGGATATGTCAGTCGACATAAGCAACGAGACTGACAGCTAATGTCGACTGACTGGGAGTGAGAGATGCTTTGCCGAAGTAACGGCACAAAACACATCGTTAGATATCTTTTATGTTATTATGTTAAATATTTTTTATTCATTATGAAACTGTGGCAGGACAAATTAGACTGTCCCCCAAGCCTGGTTTCGTTTTGGTTGTACGCTATATCTACTTTATATAGACCCCTTAAAATGTCAAATGCGTGAACTGTTTTACATATTGTTAGTCCTTAATAAACAGATCCAGCTCACCAACATAGAATTTGAATTAGTTTGATGTGGGGTTATTGTCGGGGCTATCCAATAGGGCGGTCAAATAAAAATTTGAATTTAGTATATTCATCGAATTTAAGGAAAAGTGCACATTTGAAAGCTAAAACTGTGTATTAGAATTTTGGATTTTTGCCAAGCACTGACGATGACTTCAGATCGATTGCATTCTTGCACTAAAAAAGGCTAGACACAGCACAACAAATATAGTTAAACAGAAAGCAGGTGTCTCAAGAGGCTTTTTAAATTTCTTTTTAATTAGACATATCATTTAAAAAACAGCGCTCCTGCACAAGATGCTGAATAAACAAAAACAAAGCGATACAAAGACGTTCGTCTAGCATGTGTTTACATAGAAAAACAAATGGATGGCTGCAAAAGTGTTCAGTGTGAACAGCCCCTTATAGTTGTTGGAGGTACTTGGCCATTGCGTCTTGCTCTCTTAATAAGCATTTCTCAGATTAAGCAATGAGTGTTTTAAATGCTTTGTCAGGAAAGGAGTTCAACTTGGAAATCTGAGTCAGAGGTAGTATACTGTGGCATCAGTAAGTGTAACACCATGTGAACTGTCTACAGTTCTACTGTCTTCATTTTATTTATTTATTTTATGCACATTAGTTGAAAATGGAATGCTCTTTATTTAACAGCCAGGAATGTTATCTGCAGTAATATAATGGTGGTGTATGTTTTATGTATTTGATTTGCCCTCTTGTGGACTAAGGACACAACATATGTTTTAAAAAATCAGCTGACTTTAAAATTCTAATATTATTTGAATTTTGAAAATATTTAAGGTAAAAATTCGAACTTAGTTTCTCTGCCCAGTTGACAGCCCTACCATCCAATATGGATTCTTAAAATCCCAAGGCAGATGTTTTAATCTATGTTTTTTTTCTGTGGATATGTGAAAGTTTCCACTAAGCATTACAACATTGAGGGAAAATTTTGATAATTTTATATATAAAATAGTTTTTTACTACAATGAATTAAATATCAATGGAAACAGACAAAAGTCTGACATTGTATGATTGAAATTGTTGTACAGTCCAGAAGGTAAAGACATCTGTGATGGGACTAGCGAAAATCACCTATACTGTTTTATGTTCTCTTAATTTTAGGGTACTGTATATAATTGATCTAAAATATCTAATAGTTTTATGCCACCAATGCTTCAAAAAAGTATTGGGACACCAATGTGTCCCCCATTTATGGAAAGTGACAGTAACTTGTAGCTCCCAAAGATGTATAGAATTAGTTTAATGAAAAATGCATGGAATGTCTCAATACCCAGTCCTAATTATTGTAGCATGGCCACATAACCGTTAGACCAGGCTGGATAAACTCATAATCTTGACTCTTAAACTGAAAAACCCTAATAAGTTAATTGCACTCATTTGATTGAGTAAACTCTTTCCCTCAATTCAACTGAGTAATGGGGTCTCCCAAAACGTATTTAAGTTCAAACAATAGCACAGCTCAGATTAAGATTATAACTGATTCTAGGTCAGTTATTAAACAATTCTCCACAAATGCATATAAATTTGTACCTCAGCTGCACATGCACAAGGAGAATTCTGATAATGTTAACGGGGTCCAACTTGACCAGTTGGGACACTGATCAACCTGGTCAAACATCACACGAAACAACAATTTGCAACAAAACAACATAAATAATACTACAAAAGAGCTATACCTCTATGATTTCTAAATAACAACTATTTAAATGCCGCATTTGCTCCCTTTGACCAAGGAAACATAATTAAATAATTCAAGTGCAAGGGACTGTGGGTATTCCATTGTTGGGAAAAGGTTGCTACTGTGGGTTGCCAATCTTTCCTTCATCATGCTATAATACATTCTATCACATCTCCTTGTTCCTCTGCACTCCACCGCAGATGTTTTCCATGTCCCCTGGACACATAACACCATTGTCTTCAGTAAGGTGGTGGAAAAAGCATTTTGTACTATATCCACATAACTGATGTCCAAGAAGCATCCAATATTCATGAGTCACCCAAAGAGTGGTAATTTGTTCTTGTGCACCAGGGGTATCTGCTGTGTAAGAGAATCCTGGCTGTCACTTTATTTTGAAAACCAAGAGGTGGGCATTGGGGGTCATGAGTGGACCTGTCCAACAGTGTACAAAACTATTGCTGGGGTTGCAGAATTGGTGATAATTAAAGCAACATAATTTTTGTTTCTCATTATATATCTCTGAATTATCCATATGCACTCCAAGGTGTTTTTCAGAGCCTGTCAGGGAGACTAAATAACTATGCAAATATATAAGACAACATTAGAGATATTAACAGATGAGAACAGGCAGGAACTGAGCAGTCGAAGGCTATTTTTCTCTCTATTTATATTATGTTCTTGGGCGGAATCTTCTCTCAATCCTGTTTAAAAAGAAAGGAGTTATTCAGGATGTGCTGTTTTGTTTGGGTAAAGGCTGTGATTTGCATCTGTATAAATGTCTCTGAACTGAAAAAGGGCTTGTTTTTGTATTCACTGCACTGAAGTTTTGTTGTCTTTTTGCTGACTTGTGTAATAGTGTAACTTGTGTAATACCTACTTTAGGGATGCACTGAACTTAACTTTTACAAAGTGTCTCGTTTCATGAAACATGGCTTTGATGTTGTACACTTTAAAGTCCAACTATCTTTTAATTCTAGCGTGATCTCATAATGTGTTTTTGTCTGCTCTTGAGAAATTTGCAAAGATTTCAAACAAACTTCTTTCACGTTGTCATTATGGGGTATTGTTTGTAGAATTTTGAGGAAAATAATGAATTTAATCCATTTTGGAATAAGGCTGTAACATTACAAAATGTGGAAAAAGTGAAGCGCTGTGAATACTTTCTGGATGCACTGTATATAAGGTGAATATTTTGCCCATTCAAGTTTGTGCCAGAATCAAATATTTAGTTTATTTTGTTGAGTCATGTAAATTATTAAAGGGTTTGCACTATTGAATCGATAATCTTCAGAGTCAGTCTTGACAAGTAAGTTTTATTGTTGGCCAATTCAACAAACAACATCCCATTTGAGACACCTCATCCATCAGGTCATTACCATCCAGTCTATCAATTAAGACTGATGTGAATAGCTCTTCACAGTCACAATGTATGATTGCAGTACACTCCATGATAACTATCCTGTATCATTGTTGATTTCATTCAGGCTTTGCACTGAAAGGTAATATTAACACCAAACCTTCATTCTTCCAAGAGAGTCGTTTCGCTACTGCTACAAGCTGTCTATGGTAATTCTTCTGATTAGTATAGAAGGCACACAGATTCTCTGTCACTGATTCAAGCTTCTTTTCTCTGTGCATTCTTATGTGTTGCTACAGAATGTTAATTAGCTCAACTAGGACATGAGGACATTACTCAGCCAGCGCTGGTGTGTGTGCATGCATATTTTCAGCACCAGCAGGGATTGAACACTTTCTTCTGACTTGGTTAGCATGCTTCTGTTTTCAGCAGCACCCTTTTGAGCCTTTTGGTAAATATCTGGAGAAAATAGTCAAATGTTATTTAAAAAAAAATAAAAAAAAATTTAACAGTTTTTATTCATTCCAGTCACAGATTAAATAAACATGACAGAAAATACGGAATCAAATTAAAACTTAAAACTATCACAAAAATATCACACCTGCTAATGATTCTAGGGTAAGACAGAACAATAATGGGGAAAGAGGGCAATCCTGCCGGGTGCCTCTATCCAGAGTAAAATAATCTGAAATTAATCCATTTGTTTGTACCATTGCTACCGAGTGTCTATAAAGTAACTTAATCCATCCAATAAAAGTATTCCCGAACCCATATATTTCCAAAATCTCATTCGTATTTCCAAAAGCTCATTCGTATTCTACCATATCAAACGCCTTTTCGGCGTCAAGTGAGATGGCAGCGACTGGAGTCTGATCATTCGCCACTGACCACATAATATTGATGAAATGCCTAATGTTATCAGAAGAGCTGTGGCCCCGAATAAACCCCACCTGATCTATATGTATAAGAGATGTCATAACTTAATCGGTTAGCCAAAATTTTTGACAATATTTTTACGTCTAGCTGGATCAGGGAAATTGGACAGTAACTCTTACACTCACTTGGATCTTTGTCCTTTTTAAGAATCAGACTCATCCGGGTTTGTGTCATGGTTGGCGGAAGCTTTCCATTCTTTAATGATTTCATATAAACTTCTAACAAAAGTGGAGCAAGTTCTGTAGCATAAGATCTAAAAAATTCTGTGGCAAAGCCGTCTGGCCCCGGAGCCTTGCCTGTAGGCAAGGCCTTAATTACCTCGCCAAGCTCCTCCAAGTTTATCTCAGAATCAAGAGAATTTTTTTGCTCAGCCATCAGTTTAGGGAGTTCTAATGGTTCCACAAAATTTCTAATATCTTCATCAGTAGACGAAGACGTGGAGCTATAGAGATCAAGATATAATTCTTTAAAAGCATTATTAAAATTTTTCCGAGGTAAACATTTCTCCACCAGCAGAATGGTAGAAAAAGACTCTCTCTGCTTTATATGTCTAGCCAAAAGTTTTCCTGCTTTGTCCCCCGACATGTCTGTCTGTCTTGCCCTGAATAGCTAAAACTCCACCTTCCGCGACAAAATAGTGTTACATCTGTATTTCAATCGGGTCAATTCTCTGAGGCCATCAGATGACATTTGGCACTTCAGCTCTGCCTCTGCACTTTTAAAATTCCCTTCCAACTCCACAAGTTCTCATGCTATGGATTTTTTGATGAATGAGGCATACTGTATGATCCAACCCCTAAGAACCACCTTAAATGCCTCCCAAGCCACGCCCACAGAGGATTCTGAGGACCAGTTGGTCTCCATATAAACATTGATTTCGGCATTTTAACATTTGTTGAAATTCAGGATTTTGCAAAAGGGATACATTAAAGCACCAAATATATGATTTATTTTTCTCCGTATGTGGCAGTACCTGTAAACTCAACAGGGTGTGATCTGAGAATAAGATGTTTCAAATTGAGCAATCAACAACAGATGAAATGAGGAACTTAGATATAAAAAACAATCTATTCTAGAATAAATCTTATGGACTGATGAAAATAATTTATAGTCCCTACCAGATGGGTTCAAAAGTCTCCAAATATCTGTAAGATCAAGAATTTTACAAATCCTATGAAGCATCACTGTTGCTCTAGGGGGCTTACACACTTTTGCTTCACTATGATCAAGGACTGAGTCCATCAAAAGATAAAGTCTCCTCCCAATATTATATCATGAGGGGCGCAAGCGGCTTGCAACATCCCTTCAAGATCTATAAAAAAGCCCTGATCATCAGCGTTAGGTGCGTAAATATTAGCCAAAATCAACCTTTGCCCCTGAATTTCTGCTAAAACTATAATGACTCTTCCTAATTTATCTTTAATCTGTTTGAGACATTTGAATTGTAGATGCTTACTTATCAATGTAATGACTCCCCTGCTCTTACTTGAGCCAGCACTAAAGAAAACATGTCCACCCCATATCTTCCCAAATTTTTCAGCTTCCTGTGGGGAAAGATGCGTTTCTTGAAGAAACACTATATCGTATTTCTTAGAAATAACCTTCCTTCTTTTTATGGGGTGCCTCAACCCATTTACATTCCACATGGAGAGAGACAATCCACTCATATTAACATTTGACATTTTGACATATTAGAAAAAATAGATTGTGTCAAAAA
Source organism: Myxocyprinus asiaticus (assembly GCF_019703515.2). Lineage (NCBI taxonomy): Eukaryota > Metazoa > Chordata > Actinopteri > Cypriniformes > Catostomidae > Myxocyprinus > Myxocyprinus asiaticus. The sequence continues at coordinate 42,356,615 of NC_059347.1, read as the reverse complement.
TAAAATTATAACAACCACATTCCAACATTAGTGCAACAATCAAACCCCGAACATCCCCCAGAACAAAAAAAAGAAAAAGCAAAAAGAAAAACGTGTGCATTAACCCTGCGCACGACAGCGGCAACTGGTGTCCATCCATCTAAACTCAAACAGTTCATGTACGCCTACGACAGCCCCCGTGACAACTTTGCCATCGGATTGCTCAAGTCTGGTGCTTCTATACAAATTTTGTGTGACAGAATTACACAACAGATAATAGTCTATAAAATCCAGCCAATAGGAGGCATAAGCACAAAGAGTGTGTAGATTCATCCACATAACTGTCCCAAAGGTACGTTCATCCACAAAACAAACTCCAGCCACTAGTGGAACCAGCACAAAAAGAAAAAAAGGCGCTTAGTTTCCTCAGACAGTCAAGTGAATGTTCAGTGAGTCAGGCCCAATCGGCTGCAATGTATCACACAAAGACTTATTCACTCAATTGACTTTATGCAGGACATTGCTTGCTGTGGGCATGTAAATATTTTGCGGCCATCCTTAGTATCTATTCTCAATTTGGCCAGGAATATCAGTGCAAAAGTGACCTTCCATTGTTGTAAGAGTTTCTTGCATTCCTTGAATCAATCACGTTTCTCTCTTGTCGAATTCGCAAAGTCTGGGAACAAGAAAATGCTGTGGTTCTTCCTTTACTCCTCGCCTCGCGTAACACAAGATCTTTACTTGATGATCTCAGAAATTTGGCCAGAATTTATCGGGGCGTGTCTCCCTCCACAGATCTCTGAGCCGGGACTCTGTGAGCTCACTCAATTTCCAGCTTATGGCCTGTTATGTTGAGTAGACTCGGGAAGAGCCCATCTAGGAATTTCACCATATCTCGGCCTTCTTCGTCCTCAGGAATTCCAACAATTCAGATGTTGTTTCACCAGTTATGATTCTCCAAGTCTTCCAACTTTTCCCAGACGCGCTCCAAGTCTGTCTTGGTCGCTAGTGGGTTAGCAGCTAATTCCCTCTCCGATGACTCCAAATAATCGATCCGTTTCTCAACATCCGCCACTCTTGTAACCATCTCAGTGAATTTCATCTCCATGGCAGTGATCGATCAACGTATTACAGCAAGATCCTCCAAGTCAGCAACGACCTTCGACAGCATTGCCAACACATTCATCAATTGATGCCAAATTTCCTTCACTTCACCGTCCAAATTGACTCTCGGGCTTTCGGCCTGCTGTTCAGGGGCTTCAGCTTGAGCATTTAAGTGTCTTTTAATATCTCCAGAGCCTGAGGATTTTGAATTCTTTGACATATTGTCTTCCTAGAACAGTTAAGAATAAGGGTGTATCGAATCTCACCGGTATATGACACAAAAATTATTAAAACTAGCAAAGTGCGCAGAGCTCGCCATTAACACGTCCGAACCTCGCATGGCGCCACGCGACTCCCAGTCAAATGCTATTTTAATACTTCCAATAAACTCTTCTTTAATTCATTCAATGCAAGGTAGACTGTTTAAAGCTCTAATAGGTTAATATTCTCTTTAAAATATTGGACAAATTGTGTTGATGTCTTCCCTGCTGAAAAGACCTGCTTAGACCATCACAAATTTCCATTCTTGTCTTGGCTGGGTTGGTTCAGCAGGATTATGATGCTTTTTTGATCCATATGTTGACTAGATGGAAGACAAAGTCTTGTATTTAGTTATCCTGTAAATATTTATAACATTTGCACACATTTCATAGTGTTTCTAATAAAGAGAGAGAGTTCTGAAGTTAGTTCTGTCAGCTGAAGTAAAAGAGGACGTTCTTGAAGCAGCTGCTGTCCAGTTCAGTACCTCCAGTCACTGATCACAGCACACCTTTGGCAGCCAGAAAATTTGTCAGGGCCACCCACTGCACTGCCCTCTCTGCTCTTCTGCTCAAGCCCACATGCTTGGTCATCAGTGTGAACACACACATGCAGCTTTGCTCAAAATTATATTCTGTTCTCTCAGGTTCAACAAAAGCAAAGCATACGATAGCTTTTTGAATCTTGAAAAAAAATGTGTAAAGAGAACTGGATTATTTTCTACTGACAATTTTCACTGGATTACTGGTAATTTTGCTGCTGCATTATCCAGAGTAGTCTTTCTAAAAAGGCAACACATTTGTATGTAATCATTTTCTTCTTTTCCCTATTCTTCAAATATTATAGTGTACCCCCAATCAGTTCCACAAAGTGAGGTACTGTCATGTGTATTTTGTTGGTTCATGTTTTCCATGTCTTTTATTTTGAAATATCTAGTTCCTGTTTCATGTCATGTGGTTCCCTTGTCATATGATTTCATGATTCCCTCCATGTTCATGTGTCTTGTTTTCATTTGTTGATTGTCTTGTTATCTTGTTTAGAGTTCTTTGTGTTTACTGGTTATCTTTGTCATGTGTTCTCCCATGTCATGTATTTAACCCTCATGTTTTCCATGGTCCATTGTCAGGTATTGATTGTTTGTAACTTTGGTTGTGTATTCAAGTTTATGTCAAGTCTAGTTATGCCAAGCCAAGTTTATGTCAAGTTCATGTTTATGTTATGTCAAGTTCATGTTTATGTTTATTTATGATTGTAGTTAAGGTTTTGGATACACTGTTGGAATAAATTTGCACTTGGGTTCTTTACTTCTTCTTCATCATCGTCTTTGTCATTGCCAGTGCCAGCAACAATGTTACAGGTACAGCACTGATACAGTTAACAACACTGGTATCGGATCTGGATCGCCTGATACTGAGAGTACAGGTATTGGAAACATTTTGGGAGAGAAAATCGGTATCGGTGCATCCCTAGTCTTTATTTCATTCTGAAACAACTGAATTATTTACAAGAAAGGTCCGTTGAAAATGCATCATATATTTCTGTGATGTCATTTCTATCAGGAAGACTTGCAGACTTGAGTGAAATTTAAGATGACATTTATTTGATGAATATAAAACAGAAATGTAATGTCTCTCTTTGGCGTAAGCCCCTTCTGGCGGTCCGAAGAAGTTGTACTTGGAACCGTCATATCCTGCCGGAGATAGGGGTGAGGAGCTTACCCCTGTGCAGGATGGGACTCAACTGGTGGTGGTGGGGTGGTGGAGGTTGCCGTGTTAGCACACTGAAACAGCAATGTGATAGATTGTGAGCAGACTTATAAAGCAATGGCTTACATGTGATTGGCTAGGAGATACCTAGCTAATGGTGCAATGATGTACAGCTGCTAGTCTTCCCGCTAGAACTACGCTGCACTTACATTTCTAAGTTAAACAAAATTTACAGTGTGAAACGATGTAGGACGGGATATGATTTCATCCATTAGGATTCTATTGGGTCAAAAAAGAGTAGACCATAACATTGTTTAATATTTCCCCCTATCTGTGTGGCCTCTGTTATATCAGCAAAAAGTTGTCTGAAAGGTTATAACATTCACAGAATTTTTTTTTTTTTTTTTTTTTTACTGATGAAGCATGCACAATAAAACCAGGAACATTTATTATATAAGTAAATAGGGTCAATTTTGATTGTGTTGTCTTTAAATCACAATCATGTGGTAATAATGGACAACTTTCTCTGAATCTGCTCACTTCAAATCTTCTCAACCCACAGTCAAGCCCATCCATCTCTCTGAGCTGGCCTCAAACAAATTAATAATGCAATTGTTTCTTATATATGTGTGTGTGTGTCTGTGTGTGTGTGTGAGAGAGAGAGAGAGAGAGAGAGAGAGAGTGTGTTGGTCAGAGCGATTGTGTTTGGGCTACAGTGATAGCATTTGGCCTGTTTTGTTCTGCTGAATTTATGCAGTTTCCTCAGAGAGAGGGAGAGTGAGAGAGCACTCCCCTTCCCACATGCCCTCACTCCATCTCTTTTGTTCTCTCTCTGTCTTTCTCCCTTGTATTTGCTCCCTCTGCTCCCCTATTCTGCAGCAGGCCGGGTTATCTTTTATACAATTTTTATCCTCATCTCTGCCAGCTTCTGCTGTTGTAGCGCCTGTCTGTTGCCCAGAGCAACTTCAGACACAACAATGCAGACTTGTTGTCTTGAACTTAACATGTCTACTGACAGTTTTCTTTTGAAGAAAGTTGCCTTATGATGATCTATTGTGGTTTCTTTTAGGATGAGTAAAATGAGGACACAAAAAGAGTAAGGCTTAACCAAGTGAAGGAGCTATATATTGCTGCACTATGTTCTTTCAGTGTTACACACAGATACTACATTTATCTATGAGAATGGAGTGTAATGTCAGAATCTGAAATTAAAGATATGAAAAAGATCAACTTTTCCCAAAAGCAGTATTAAAGGTTAACTTGTTTTACTGTAAATCTGATTTAGAAAATATTCAGATTTGAGCCAACTGATGAGTGAAAAATTATAATAATTACATTTTCATGACTTGAAAATGGTAACAATCTTATGTCTAATATTTATGCATACATTAGCGTAATAAAGCAGATCTATTTGGAAACTGTTCAGTATGTTTATTTATTCTGGTTTAGGCAAGTTGCACATTCATTTGCATTTGCAAATCCGAGCCCACTGAAACAGTGAAAATCCTTAATCTCCTTTTTTTGTCTTAATCTGACTTCCAACAAGAGCTGTGGTGAAAAATATTAAAATATTTAAATGTATATGATAAATGGAATATTTTGTCTATTAAGGTCTTCACTTAATTTACAGGCAGGTTTGTTAGAGCAGGGTTGGAATTCAACACTGTCGAAAGGTAGATCTCCAGGAGCAGGATTGAGCACTGACTTTCTAAGGCCTGGTCCACAGGTAAATGGCTAATTCTGAAAATGCAGTTATTGCCATCCTAAATGCATGAATGCATGCATGAATGAATGAATGAATGAATGAATGAATGAATAAATAAATAAATAAAATAAAAAATTATGTCCACACTTAAGTTACGAAATCTCTCCATCCATGCAACAATTCAAAAATGCTTTAAAAACGCTCACATAACCATGCTAAGCCAGGAGTTGCAATACTGTGCCACAAAACATTTATGTCTATAACCACTGAAGAACATTGTGGATATATTGAAGTTCCTTTTTTCCGTCCAGAGAGATTTAATTATAACTAATGGATGTAGTATATCCATACGCCTCCGTATAGCAGGGTAATGATTTAGAAATTTTAGGCTGGCTTGTAAACATGTTACCAAAGCTATCACAGCTGACCACAACAAAACAAACTTTGCCTGTCAATTTCCAGCACATACCCAATATTTAGAAACAACCATTACCATGAACAAATAGTGCTCATGATGTCATCGTATTCCAAAATCAAATCGTACAGTCTTCACTTTAGAAGGCATTTTCAAAAACATCCTGGTTACTTTCATAACCTCCGTTCCCTGATGGAGGGAACGAGACATTGTGTCTATGTAGTGACACTAGGGGTCGCCCTTGGGAGCCCCAAACACCTCTGATCTTTGAGAAAAGGCCAATGGGAATTGGCGAGTGGAATTTGCATGACACTCCCCCGGACATACGGGTATGAAAGGAGCTGGCTTGCAACCACTCATTCAGGTTTTGTGCTGAGGAGTCGAGACAAGGTCCTGGCCATTTCAGCAGGTAGTTCAGTGTTGTGGCAGGAGGGACACAATGTCTCGTTCCCTCCATCAGGGAATGGAGGTTACAAAAGTAACCAGGACGTTCCCTATATGTCACTCACTCGACATTGTGTCAATGTAGTGACACTAGGGGTCCCTATACAAAATGCCACAACTAGCTGAACTGTGTTACTTGAACTGGCGGTGCAAGACGGGCAGACCATTGTGTGCCTCGTAGCCAGCGCACCTTACCATCACGTAACCTCCCCCAATGCTCTTACAAGCGCCGTACGGTCCCCTGCACCTTGGGGACAAGTGGACTGCCCAAAAAATGGGGACCAGCTGCCCCAGCCGCGGCCTCTTCTCTTTCTTCTCCCCAAAAGGAAAAATCGTTCAGCTGGGGGCCATATAGCGTCCGCATCGGGGGGTGTCACTCCCAAGGTAAAGACACCGCGGAGACCACACCCTGCCCGAGGGGGAGGAAATTGTGTGGAAATACGTCACATGGTCTTACCGAGTCTTGTCGACAGTGTCTCATGTGGAGAAGTCCCCGTGGTAGGTCCTACCCAGGAGGGGAGGAGCTCTACAAACACGGCAACTGGGGACAGAGGGGCCTCTGCCCAAGGAAGACGCGGGTTCACCAACGGGGGAAACGTCTCGCGGAAGATACATCACACAGGGTTACATATGGGTAACCAGTGCATGTGGAGCACCTACCCCAGTACAGGGCCAAGTTAGCACATGTACTGGGCCGGCAACGAGTTTCTCTGCAAACTCGCCTGCCACAGGGCTTAGGAGGAAGGACATCCAGGGTTCATGTCTTCGTGAACATGACTGGGGGTAAAAAGTGCATGTCTTTGCCTCCGGGAGGGGAAAGGTGCTATACGCAAGCAGTACACTTGGCCAGCTGTCCCGCAACTTACCTGCTCGTACCTGACAACACACGGGACGACATCGGCTCAACCCGGATATTGAAGAACCTCGTGAAGGTATTGGGTGTTGCCCAGCGCGCTGCTCTGCAGATGTCTGCTAAAGAGGCGCCATTGGTCAGAGCCCAGGAGGCCGCCACACTCCTAGTAGAGTGTGCTCATTGCCCCAAGTGGGGCGGCACGTCCTGGGCATGATATACCAAAGCGATGGTGTCAATGACCCAGTGGGCGATCCTCTGTTTGGAGACAGTGCTCCCTTTCCGCTGTCCTCCAAAGCAGACACAGAGCTGCTCAGAGCATCTAAAGCTCTGCGTGTGATCCAAATAGATGCACAAAGCACGCACCGGACACAGCAACAACAAGGCTGGGTCTGCCTCCTCCTGGGGCAGTGCTTGCAGATTCACCACCTGATCCCGAAACGGGGTCATGGGAACCTTGGGCACATAGCCCGGTCAGGGTCTCAGTATCACGGCGGTCTCATCCCAGAACTCTACTGGGGCACACGAGCATACTGGGGAATGGGAGGTCCGTGGGGGGTTTCCGGGCGGAAAAGCTCCCATTAAGGTCCCCAAATCACCCCCAGTGCTAACTGCCGTGGCTTCATACCCGTAGGTAGAAGGACTGAGGCGGGGAGCCGCTGGGGTGGCTTTCCCTCTGACGAAGAAAAGCCGCGACCGCAACGTTGCTATGGTCATGTTCTCGCAATGAGGACATGACCCATCCACGAACGATGTCTCCATGGCCGTCAGAAGCAGAGAGATAGCGACCGCAACCAGGAATTATACACAGACGGAAAGGCATCTTTAAAAAGACGCTCCGTCTGTGCCACTCTTTTAGTAGGAAAATATACTCTTTTATTAGGAAGGGTATACTCTTTTAGCTGCTGAAGTGTCAAGGGGCGTTCTCTGCACACCACTGGTGCAAGAGGGGGAGAAACTGCTGTAATGCGCCATAAATCCAACAGCTTTTGAGGTGAATGGATCGGTGGAGGAATTCAGCTAGCTGAAACACAACCGCTCGGCTCCAAAGAAAAAATCTGAATGAGTGGTTGCAAGCCAGCTCCTTTTATACCCGTATGTCCGGGGGAGTGGCATGCAAATTCCACTTGCCAATTCCCACTGGCCTTTTCTCAAAGATCAGAGGTGTTTGGGGCTCCCAAGGGCGACACCTAGTGTCACTACATCGACACAACGTCGAGTGAGTGACAGATAGGGAACCTCAATTTTCAGTGACCTAAAACGCAGTTTACTTGTGCTTCCGAGACATTTTTAGAAATATTGTGTTCATGTGGACGGGGCCTAAGGCTTTGTTCACACTGCACAAGAAACAAATTTGTTTTTCAAATCTTTGAGACTGTGCAATTTCATTTTGCAAGTCATGATATCAGATCTGTTTTTTCATGACATTTTGCTTCGGTGCTGAACTCATGAGGCTCATTACTTTGTATACACATTCATATATACCGTATCTTAAATCACTCACCAAAAAATAATAATAAAATAAAAAATAAAAAAATCATCTTTTTGCTGCCTGTCTAAACAAAGCCTAATGGATTTTTTGTTTTAATATTGAATATGTTGTGTAAATAAGGCCACGTCCACATTAATCTGTTTTCAGTTTCCTAATGCGGTACTAGAGTGTTTTTGATGGAGGAAAACTCTGTTCTAGTGTGGATGAGGTGTAAGCAGAGAAAAATCAATCCGTTCACAACAGAAAATGTATTAGTGTGGACATGGCAAAAAGCTGGCCAAGAACCAAAACAAACAAAAATCCAAAAAAGAAAAATAGAGCTACATAAATGCCAATGGAGTAATATGTCTGAATCCTCAGTAATCATAAAACAAGATGTTTGTGAGAAATCGAAAAATACCCGGATGACCCACTGCAGTATTAGTTTCTGAAGTGCAGCAAGATTCTGAAGTGTGGATCGATTGGACACTTTACTTTCCCGTACTCTAGAGTACTATCCCATAATTTCTCTGGAGTACCCCTGAGTACTCGCCGAGTACGTAGTTATTTAGAGTTCTCGAGTAGACAAAATGACCAAAATGTCCCATCCCAAAACAAAACCAGAGTAGATCATTTTTGCAGTCGTTGTTATAACAATGTATATGAGAGTCACTGGTCAATACCCACATTCTCGGATAAAGTATGTCCGGAATCAATTCATACTACTCGCACACATACCTAAAGAACGTACTGTTTTAGTGGCCAAGAAGTGTGTCCTTCATCAAATGCAGTGCATACTCATGACAGTACATGATTTCAGATGCTGGGTATGTGAAAGGAGCAAACAAAAGTGAAAACAATGATAAATAGATTGTGGAAATAAAGGATGAAGTAAACAACAGACAAGATGCTTCTCATTACACCAGCCCTCCACTCACTGCATTTCCTTACTTTAAGCTACGTAGTGGCAAAGTCCTATTGGATTTTTAAGCCTTGTCTCCTCATCAGTGCAGCTGTTAGTAACTGTAGTTATAAAGACGCTCTAATTGGTCTATGAGGCAGAGTGTGCAAAGGGCAATTACAGAGTGATCAGCTCCTTCATTACCAACATAGATCTCTCAGCATATAAAGAAACCAGCCAAAATCACAGACATGTCTCACACAACTAATATTTAGAAAAACTGAAATGTAAATAGTTTGTTAGTCTAGTGTTTGACACATAAAGAATCTTTAAAGTCTGATAGCAGAGCCTCTCTCCCTCAGAAGAAAAGTGTGAGTTATTGCAAAGGGATTTCAACTGGGGCCGGTTGCACCAGTTATACGTAAGTTACAATTTAGCCTAGTTGTGGCATAAATGGGCACTAAGTCACAATTTATGCACTACTAAATATGTGAGCATTGCACCATTAACCCTGTGTATGAACTTAATATTTACGGAACCCTCCAGAAGTAACGGATGGAATAAAAAAGTAAACTCATTTAGTGACATCAGTGAGCTCATGTTTTGGTTGACAGGCTTCTGTCCTTTCCACATTTATGATGATGTTGGCATTTACACTCGTTTACATTTATGGGAGAAAACATTTTGTAAAAAATTTACTTCTTCAGCATGAAACCGATCTAACGGTGCACTTTCCTTTGTACGCCACCCAGTGTCAAGTTTCAACATATATGAAATATATAAGATATTAAAATGGATAAACGTCTGTTTTTCCAGCCTGTTGTATTAGTATTTATTTATTGCCCCTTATTCATTTTAGACACAGTTATTGAATATTGTTATTTACATAAGCTAAATATAGCCTACCATTAATGAAATCTTGTTTTATTATGTATCATATTTCAATGGGGATATAATTTATTACAGCTGATTGTTACGTGAGCAAACAAGGTTTGAACATCAACCGTAACAAGATCAAACTGAATTTCACAGCTTTTTAACACTTCTGTGTACAAATTTGAAGGCTGCTTATTGGATCAATACAAGTAAATGTCATGTTATGCGACTACGTATTATTTACGGTGAGCTTACGACCTACTAGTTAAGTCTTGCCTTAAGATCAGTTGGTGCAACCAAATTAAGCACTGACTAACTGACTAGTACTTACTAAGCCCTTAGTGTGAACTTTACATCTCAACTTAAGTGAGACCTTACGCACAGCTGGTGCAACCATACCCTGTTCCATAATCTCTTATTAGTTTTTTCTCCTATACCTGTACCCAGTGGCATCCATCAAATACTGTGACTAATATGGGAATTTTAGACCCTTAAGCCTTTGACCTGCTCACTTTTTTGAAGTTTAAATTTAACTTTGTGAATATTTATTTTAGTTTTGGGTTTGGCAATAGATTGCCATTAAAGGTGCTGCAAGTGATGTTAGCCATTCTGGAATTTCTGCCAGACTTAAGCTGTGGTCTCACGAGACTTTGTGCTCCATTCACTACCATTTATATTAGGGCCGTCAATCGATTAAAATTTTTTTATAAAATTAATTACATGACATGCCGAATAATTAATCGAATAACTCACATACAACGTTATTTGCTGAGAAAGGCCCCCAAATAAAGATAATTCATACAAATAATGCGTAATAATTCAAATATTTATAAATTTAATATGTAGGGCCTATAATACATATATTATACAGGTTGAAATTCAGTTTTAAATAAAATGCATTATTGTGGCAAAATGAATAAAGCATGGATTATATAAAAAGTGTCCTAAGAACTAAATATATGGTTTGTTTTATTCTCATATCATTGAACAAGCCTACAGTTGACAGCAAACTGTTAACGTGTTATTTTTTTATATAATTAATCGCATTAAATTAACACGTTAAATAAACATGCCTAATTTTTGGAGATTGGAAATAGCATTCTCACTCAACAAACAAACAACTGCTTATGAAGCTGAATATGCTGATTAACTTGAATAATCAGCTTGAACTAACATGCTGCAGTTTCCTGCTTTCCATATACAGTATGGGCTGCCCTGTGAATATGCAAAATAATTGACAAAAGTCTTCTGATCTTGGACTGTCACAGAGACAGGTGAGATATATTTTACGAAACCTAATTCAGGGATATCTGTCGGGTAAATAGGACATTTCCATGCCATAAAACGTACCAGTGCTTACAGCACCTTTTCCTGGATTTATTTATTTATATTTGTTTTACCACATGGCAATCATATGTAGGTTTTTTTCTGTTAAACATTTGCTGTCTGTTATAAGCTGTTTCAGGAGGGAAATGCAGCTTTAGCAGAAGCATGTCAAGTCCTGGTGCTGGCACACTGTTTCAATGCATGCTGAAATAATAAAAGTGACAGAAACATCATGTCTTCATGAATAATTCATGTGACACATGTTTTCATGACAGTGTGTTTATCCCAGTATATGTTTCGGAGCTATGCACTGTGTGCAGCGGTTTTCTACTTTTATCAGATTCATTAATCTTATTTAAACTTAGTGAGCAATGCTAAAATCATGTTCTTTGTTTTATCCAGATGAAGTCAACAGAGGTGGACCAGGGCCTTTTCACAAACAGTTACTGCAAAGTGTGCAGTGCTCAGCTCATCTCAGAGTCACAGAGAGTGGCACATTATGAGGTGAGATCTGCTTTCCGTCTACTGTCTGTCTGTCTGTTGAAATCTATGCCCTTTTGTTTGTTTTTATGTTTTTTTTTAGATGCATTTATCCAAAGTGACTAACAGTGCACTTATAGAAACAATCCCCCTTGGAGCAACATAGGGGTTAAGTGCTTTGCTCAAGGGCACAGTGGTAATAGTTCATGGATTTCCCCTCTGGGTTTGAACCTTCAATCTTTAAGTTACCAGCCTAGATTTTTTAAAACACTACATGCATCACCAAAACAACACCAAAGAGCTGATGCATTGTGAAAAAATAAATTAGGCCATGAGACTGTACAGTAAACATTTATGTGTTTGAAATATCATTCTCTGTAGGTTAACACTACTAACAATATCAATAACATTTAGGTGGTTTAATTGTCCCATAATAGCAATAATGTTTGACTAGAAGACAAAGCTGGGAATATTATGCATCATTATACAACAGTTAGTTCTGGTCCTCTAATCTGATTGACAAGCAGCATTCTAATAGTGCTGATATTTAGTATAGCAGCCCTGGAACACTAAACTGTTAATCACTTTGCTTGTCTGTGTTTGCAGCGTTCCAGACAGGCTGTCAGTCTGCATATTGCTTGGTAAAACACAATTGTTGATCCTGCTGTGGCTTTGTGTGGAATGATTACAATTAGTGGAGCAAAAATGAAAGAAATAACCGGCCATATTATGTCTAAATTGCAAGTTACTTGATATTATCTTCTTGCTTATAGAACTGTTGTGTAAAAGGAATATCACACTCCTAATTATGCTGTTGTACTGAATATTAGCACGGCTGTGATAATAATAATGTATGATTAGTTTGGGTGTAACGATTCACTCATCTCATGATTTGGTTTGGTTCACGATACTGAACTCACTGTTCGGTTCAGTTCTTGAAGCTAATAGTTCTTCTGACTGAATTAAAAAAATTATGTTAGATACATGCTGTTACACACTGTCATTGATTAAATACATTTTAAATATTTTAAATTAAAATGTTATTTTTCTGAAATAATATTGTCTCTGATTACATCTAAAAATTATTTTCAAAAATACATATTCAATGGAAGTGCATGCCTATACTTTCAAATAATAATAATTTACTGATGAAATAAAATCAGACATGACATTTTACATTAGGATTATATTTTCCCATGTTATTATACATAATATTCAGCTTTATATATAATAGATTAATATGGCACTATCATTAATTAATTCCTCACATTGAAAATGCGCATCCCTCTCCCGTTCCTGGTGTTCCCTGTATTACGTTTGCGTACATGGTTTTGATTTCAGTTTTCGCAGTTTCAGCCAAACTCATCGTACAACACCTGTGGCTGATAGTGTGCAATCGTATTTTAGAGCTCCATGTGTGCAATGAAGCGATTTCCATTTGTATGCACTTGTTACGCAGGCGTAGGACGTCACGCGTATTGGATATTATACAAAAGTTTGTTCCGGTCCTAGAATCTGATTGGACGAGACGTTCCATGAGTACTGGTGTCTCACACCATCAGCAGTTGGACGCATTACTGTTTGTATCACTCTGCTTGTGTTCATGGTGTTCTAAACTGAAGTGTAAGAGCAGCACAGATGTGTAAAAGAGCTAGATGTGTATCTTTTAATTTATCCCTATGGCATTAAAGATTTTAGCCAGCAGGTGGTGACAAATGACAATTTTTATGTGTTATGAGTATGTAAAGTTTGACATGCACGTCAGTCAGCGAGCAGTTTCTTTGAAGTCATCGGCAATGTCTCTCACTTCATGATCGCTCCGATTACTACTACACTACAGCTTGGAACAGCTTCAACATTAAGGTTTATCACAGCTACACTGTTTGGGATTTGCGACAGATGCGACACTCTCACTCTCTCTCTCTCTCTCTCTCTCTCTCTCTCTCTCTCTCTCTCTCTCTCTCCCACACACACACACACACATCCTTGTTTCTTCAGTGACTTGTTAGAAACAGCCAAAGCCATCGTTACTAGTTCTGAAGTGATGTTTTGGAGGCTTGTGCACATCTTTTGAACTAGCAATGGCAGATCCTGATCCATGCCCTAAGAAAGTAGTTCCATGCACAAATGCGTTCTTTTTTTTTTTTTTTTTTTTTTGTGACTCCTTAGTTTTTCCTAATTTTTTATTTACTTTTTCTTTGAACTGTTGTATAAAAGCAATATCACATTCACAATTGTGCTGTATGGCCTAAATCAGCACGGCTATGATAAAGCTGTGAATATTATGCATTGATATAATGGTGGTTCCTCTCAGAGAAAAGGAAACTACAGCTCTGTTAGCTCTGTTTTCTGGAGGTTTTGCGTGCATCTCCTCTGAACTGTGTTGAGAGGAAAGCATCTTAGATGTATTACAGAGTGTATCCTGACGGTCACTGAAGAGAGAGGAATAGGGCCACTTGTCAACAGAGTTGCAATCTGAACTGGCCCAGACAGGAACATAATGTATTTGCCCAGACAGGCATGAAGTACAACAAGAAGGTAGTTTGCTGGTGAATGTAAAATATTATTTTTTTCTTTTTGTTGGTGTGAGCGTGCCGAGTGCATAATGTGGGAGTATGGCTGTGCAATGTGTAGAGTAGGCCTATTTATGCTACATCAAAAACTGCTGGATAAATTGCCTAAAACTGCTAAAATGTTTTTTTTTTTTGTTTGTTTTTTTTTTTTTTTTGCTGATTTGTTGTCTTCTATATCTCACAAATATGACACTATTTTTGCTATGTCCAAATGTTTGCAAACCGCCACAAGCACAAGAAGGGGGAAGTTTTGAAAAAATAGCTTTCATGCTCCTAATGTGGAGAGACATGCAGTGGGGACAGTTGTTTTGTGTAGAGACCCAGATTTGTGGAAGAGAGTCTTTCTCTAGGCTAATTTATACTTACCGGTTGAACAGGCTTCTTTTAGTTAGCCTAACAATGATGACAAAATGCAGTGCAAGTGATGTTTTTGTTCTGCCAAGGTGTTTGTTTGCTGATATTTCTCCTGTACATCTTGGAATTTCTTGACCTTGGAGAACTCGGCTGGTCGAGGAGTGTTGAATGATTGGTTAAAACTAATTGTGGGTGTGGTTTGGATGTGACGTTTTTATTTACAATGGTGTACAACATAAAATCAACAAAGACACTGTGGCCACGGCAAATGCGTGGAGAGAGTTTGCGGTTTTATCAGATAATTTGACATGTTTAATAAGGCAAAGAAGTGATACAGCACTAAAAGCGGTGATCCACAGAGAGAAAGACCTGCATTATTGGCATTACTTCCATGGCTGGAACAGTACATTAAACAGAGTGATGTCACCCTAAACAAACCAATTTTAAAATGACGCAGCGTGTAATGTAAACACTGGCTTTGTTTGCCTGGGGTGCTTTAGTTTGTCCAGGAGAAAAAAAGTTTGGCTTCTTAGGGCTCTCTCTTACTCTGTCTCGCTCTCTTCAGACAGTGTAACCTTGATCCTCAAATGCAAGCTCAGGTATCCACTGACTATGTTTATTAGATGTTTATCAGATAAATTACTAATTAAAGTTTCAGATTTCACTTTGAACTTCTGTTTAGAGAGACACATGTCTTTTAGTGATGGGTCGTTCATGAACGATTCGTTCATTTTGAACGAATCTTTTATGTGACTCAGAAGAACGAGTAGTCTCAGAGAGTGATTCGTTCATTTTGTGTTGGCCACGCATGCGCATTGCGCAACCTCCGTTCGTTTGTTACGTGAAAATCGCATAGGCACTGTACAGGAAACAGGAAATGATTTAGTTCACCTCTCGAGTCTTCTTGTCCAAGTCGTTTGTTCTTTTGTCACATGACAGCCGTATACGCTATGCACTCACGTTACAAAAGAACGAACAACTCGGACAAGAAGATTCCAGAGGTGAACTAATCTTTCTGTTTCTCATCATTTGTCCTTGGCTGCATTATAATTTTTTCCTTATTGGGACTATAATCAAAGTTTGTGTAAGCAGACGTGTTGGAGGGGATTTGGCTATTGAAAATGTAACATTTTAATTTAATTCTGCTCAAATGAACGAAATGACTTGAATAAAGGTTCGTTCATTTTGCTGAACGAGACTCAAAGATCCAAGTCAGTAAAATGATCTGATCTTCCCATCACTAATGTCTTTGTCTTATTAATTAAGCATTTTGTAAGAGTCTTTATTAGAGTCTTTGAGAAGTGGTAGAGAACACAGAAGAACAGATGGATAATTAGTGTTTATTTATTGTTTATCAGTCAACTTTCCATGAAATAAAGAGCTTTTTTACTCTGAAATTCATACTTACTGTAAATAGATGATTACAAAAATATATGGTTTGTACAATTATTTCCATGCAGTCTCTGGTATTTGTATATGATTATTGACAGTCCTGTAGCTGGAATTGCAGAAGAGCTGTACACCTTCTATCATCTTCACCTGCCAATAATCTGCTTTCTGCCTCATTATATGATTGGAATCCACATGAGATTATTTAAACAATGCTATAGCAACTCAATTATGATTGGAAGTAAAATATATGGACAAGATAATGTTTATTTTATAATGTTTACTCTTCTGTGTTTAGGCACTAATGAATAAATGAATGAATGAATGTTACATTTATATAGCAGTTTTCTGACACTACACTCAAAGCGCTTTACGCAATGAACAAGGGGACTTTCCTCAACCACCACTAATGTGCAGCATCCACCTGGATGATGCGACGGCAGCCATAGTGCACCAGTACGCTCACCACACACCAGCTATTGGTGGAGAGGAGAGAGTAGAGTGATACAGCCAATTAATGGATGGGAATTATTAGGAAGCCATGATTGATAAGGGCCATTGTGGGGAATCTGGCCAGGACACCTTACAATATCACTTTTCAATAAATGTGAGCTTCCCTGTCTGTCAGGAACTTCCCCATTGGTAAGTCCATGTGAGGTATTCTCCACGTTAACCTCTGGTAGGATGTGGTCTCCGTAGTGCCCTCCCTCCTGGAGAGGGAAGAGCACTTCCCAGCGCTATTCTAGAAAGTGCTTGGCAGGAAATTTCTTAATAGCAAATCAGGAAAGGCTCCGGCGGTAGCCTCCTTGGCTAAGTGCCTTCTCTCCCCCCGTAACGTGACTAGGGAGACGCCTTACCTAGCTCGCTGGAAGGTCACGACGTGGTTGAGCACTCGCTGCGAGGCACGCAGCAGCTTGCCCTTGTCCACTCTTCCGTACCTCGTGACACGGTTCAGCACCTGCGGCGTTTCCTATAGGAACCCCTAGTGTCACTACATCGACACAATGTCGAGTGAGTGACTGACAGGGAACGTCTTGGTTACTGATGTAACCTCTGTTCCCTGATGGAGGGAACGAGATGTTGTGTCCCTCATGCCGCGGCGCTGAACCGGCCACTGACATGGCCGGGACTCTCTATCGGCTCCTCAGCATAAATCTGAATGAGTGGCGCACGCCATATCCTTTTATACCCGTATGTCTGGGGAGGAGAGTGGCATGCAAATTCCACTCACCAATTCTCATTGGCCTTTTCTATTTTAAGCAAAGGTGATTGGGGCTCTCAAGATCGAACCCCTAGTGTCACTACATCGACACAATGTCTCGTTCCCTCCATCAGGGAATAGAGGTTACATCAGTAACCAAGACATTTTCTAACAATTTTATTGATTTTTACTTTTTAACAACAAACTTCCAAGTGTCTCCTTTCAAAAGAGACCAAAATGTGGGGGTGAACTACAGCCATTGTATTTTGAGTATCTCCATTTGGGCTTGAGCTCATAACAAGGGGGCGCACGTTAACAGGTTAAGACTTTACTATGCAAAGCAGAAGCCCTACATCAACACTGTCCAGAAGTGCTGCCGACTTCTCTGGGCTCGGTCTCACCTTAAAAAAGTAGAACAGTGGAACTGGATTTTTGGTCCGATGAGTTCACATTTCAAATAGTTTTTGAAAAACAGCTGTTGTGTTATCCATGCCAAAGAGGAAATGGACCATCCATGCTGATATCAGCGTCAGGTCTAAAAGCCAGTGTCTGTACGGGCCAGGGGGCTGTCAGTGCCCTTGGCATGGGTAACTCGCACATCTGTGAGGGCACCATTAATGCAGACATATACACTACCGGTCAAAAGTTTTGAAACACTTATTCTTTATTATAATTTTTTTTCTTCACATTTTTGAATAATAGTAAAGTCATCAAAACTATGGAATAACATAAATGGAACTATGGGAATTATGTTGTGACTAAACAAAACCCAAAATAAATCAAAACTGTTTTATATTTTAGCATCTTCAAAGTAGTCACCCTTTGTCTAGAATTTGCAGACATGTACTTCTTGAGGTATCATCCTGGGATGCTTTTTAAACAGTATTGAAGGAGTTCCCATCTATGTTGGGCACTTATTGGCTGCTTATCTTTATTATTTGGTCCAAATCATCAATTTCAAAAACTTTTTTTTTTAATACAAAACTAATTTCAAACATTTAAGCATACGCCTTCAGATCAAAACATTTTTAAGATCATGAGAAACATTTCAGTCAAGTGTTTCAAAACTTTTGACCGGTAGTGTATGTAAAAATTTTGGAGCAGCATATACTGCCATCCAGCACCGTCTTTTCCAGGGACATCCCAGCATTTTCAGCAGGACAATTTCAAACCACATACTGGCCAAATAAGCAGAGAGTGCGGGTGCTAGATTGGCCTGACTGCAGTCCTCACCGTCTCCAATTGAGAATGTGTGGTGCATTACGAAGCGCACAATACGGCAACGAATACCCCGTACAATTGTGCAGCTAAAGACCTGCATAATTGATAAATGGGGGAAAATTCCAAATTTCAAACTTAACAATCTTGTGTCTTCAGTGCCCAAACACTTTTTCACAGTGGTAAACACTCAACTGTCCCAACTTTCTTGGAGTGTGTTGCAATCATTTGAAATTACTGTACAGTAAAAACAAACAAACAAACAAAAAAAAAAACAATGAAATTCACAAGGTAAAACATCATATAATGTTTAGTTGTAGTGCTTTCAATGTAGCAAAGGGTGAATATAATTTACAAATCACTCCTTTTTGTTTTTATTAGCATTTTTCATACTGTCACAACTTTTTCGGAATTGGGGTTGTAGAAATTATGCTGAAAGCAAAATTTTTCCTCTGCAATGAGCTTTTAATCCTCACTCCTGAAACATCAAAGAGAGAAAGAAAGAGCGAGCGAGAGAGAGACAGGGGAGAGAGAGAATTCACATATTTGAACTGAACAGTTCAACAGCAGCTGTATTAAAAGAGACAATATTAATGCATTAGGATCATGGACAGGAATAACGCTTCTGTCATTGGATTTTATTTCATAGTCTTCAAGCTACCGATCTACTGTAGGGTCCCTATTTATGTGCTTATTCTCAAAGTTCTATAATGCTCTTTTGTGTGGTTGCACTATTACCAATGCCTGTGAGTACATCACAGGTACAGGTCTAATAGAGATTATTGCTGAGCTCCAGGCCAGCGTACTCTTAATATTAAATGTAAGCATCTGGAACAGAATGATAGGAAAGATTCCTCAAATATCTCGTTACTTGCCACTGTGTGTTGCTTTGCTATTATGACTGCTAACACAGTGCATCAAGGGGATCTTTTATCTACATATCATTTACTGACAGTAGGTATGCATTACATAAAGCAAACTGAAGTTATTTGGATTCTTTATGGCAGTAATTGAGGTCTGTGGCCTGTGTCTCCCATGGGGTGTAATCTCTGTGGTGAGCTGTGCTTCTGGATCTTTGATTTAATTTTGTTGTTTAGCTCTCTGTCTGTTTGTGTGCCCTTGGCTTGTGTTTTCTCCATGCAATTCTGATCAGCAGTTTCTAATCTTACATATGTATGAGAGGTGTAGCAGAGAGCAGGAAAACTGCAGGCGCTCATTTAAACTTGGTCATGGTGATATTATCAGTCTTCAAGGGCCAACATCCCTCTCATCTTCCTGGACCCTCTTTTACAAGATTGGAATGGTCCATGTGTCTTCCTCCGTGTGCCTCTGTCTTTGATGAGCCCCCTGACTTTGAGTTAGAACTAAAGGACGCTAATGTAGATGAGATCGGGAGATATTATTGTAATCTATCATGACACGTTTAGTTGGCAACTGTTTATAGTGACTAATTTTACATTTTAAAGAAGTATGGCAGATAAATGTTAAATATAACAGAAAAATCTTTTTTTTTCTTCTTTTTTTTAAGTTACTTAAAAAATGTAGTGTGTAAAGTGGTTTCCACATGACTTGCATCAGTGTTGCCGAAATACATTGAGCTCTGTGGTTTGAAGCATCAGAGTTACTGCTGGTGTTGTGTTGCACTTCCGCCAAGAGTAGTAATGTGGCATACACGGTTTAAACAAGTTTACCTTTTACCCCGTTGCCACTGACTTTTCGAAGTGGCAGCAAATGATTAACAGACAATCCAGATGATGTATCATTACATGAGTGATGCAAGCTCAAAAATTAAAACAAGATGTTCTCTAGAAGCCCATAATTTATGTGGCACTAGCCTCACCAAATGGAACTGCAAAAATAAAGGATTATTTTCAAACAGGTTTCCCCAAACACTTCCCCTATCTGTCATGTTTGGACAAACAGATAGTCCTGCCCCAAACTCATGCCAGTGCTGCTGTTTTGGGATGGTCGGGATGCTCAAACAAACAGCAATGTTTTAATAGTTCCACAGAGCCACAGTGTTTACTCTTTTCAGGGAAACTATCTATAAATTGAACACTTGCAGTCTCTATATATTAGGCTGGGATATTACAAATATTTAATGATATTTAATATATAAAAAATACACACAAGTTTTAATCTTCATTGTATCCTCTTGTGATCAAATTGATGTTAAATTTAGTGGGACAATTTTGCTTCAATCATTTATGTTTTTGTTTGAGAGCTAAGCTGCAAAAAAAAAAAAAAAAAAGATGGCAAGTGATTTCAAATAAGTGTGATTTAAAAACTTTAAAAAAGTCAGACGATATGTCATAAAGTTTTAGTAAATAGACTACATCATACACAGGAATCTTGTATTGTGGTTTAAAGGGATAGTTCACCCAAAAATGAGCATTCTCTCATTATTTACTCACCCCCATGATATCCCAGGTGTGCATGACTTCATTTCTTCACTAGAACACATTTGAAGAAAAATAGAAAAATATCTTAGCTCAGTAGGTTCTTAAAATGCAAGTGAATGGAGATTTCTCTTTTGAAGCTCCAAAACTCACAGACAGTCAGCTTATGGCACTTTTCCACTGCACATTACGGTTTGACTCGACTCGACTCGACTCTGCTCACTTTACTTTTCTGAGGTTGCTTTTCCACTGCAGTTTAGTGCAGCCTCAACGTGGGTGGGATTATAGGCTGATCGTCATAGTTGCATAGCCCCATCCGGCTCTCGTTGGATCCTCTCCTCGGCTACTAATTAGACGAAAGTCTGCACCTCGTTTATTGACCACAGCGTGGTTTTGCGCACTGCCATTTCTTTTTACAATTCGAATGTCACGTGAACAAATGATACTGCTATCGCTGTTGCTAACTTTAAAACTAGCGGGTTTATGTCCCATGTCGCAAATCCAGTGACGCTGGTAGTGACGATTCTCTCTGGCAAATCAATGATCTGCAGGGTTTTGACGTCACATTTAGTATTGGCTCGGCTCGCTTGGAACCTTGACCGAGGTGGTACTAAAAAAACTACCAGGTACCAGGTACTATTCACAGTGGAAAACGTCCTGGTCACTTGCGTAACCTCCGTTCCCTGATGGAGGGAATGAGACGTTGTGTCGATGTAGTGACACTAGGGGTCACTCTTGGGAGCCCAAGACACCTCTGGTCTTTTATAAAAGGCCAATGAAAATTGCAGAGTGGTATTTGCATACCACTCCCCCGGACATACGGGTATAAAAGGAGCTGGTATGCAATCACTCATTCAGGTTTTGTGCTGAGGAGCCGAGACAAGGTCACGGCCATTTCAGCGGGTAGTTCAGTGTTGTGGCAGGAGGGACACAACGTCTTGTTCCCTCCATCAGGGAACGGAGGTTACGCAAGTCACCAGGACATTCCCTATCTGTCACTCACTCGACGTTGTGTCGATGTAGTGACACTAGGGGTCCCTATACGAAATGCAGCAACTGGCTGAACTGTGTTACATGAACTGCCGGTGTGTGACGGGCAGACCACTGTGTGCCTCGTAGCCAGCGCACCAGGCCGACACGTAACCGCCCCCAACACTGTTATGAGTGTCGAACGGCCCTTTGGTGACAAGTCGACTGCCCAAAAGTAGAGACAGGCTAGCCCAGTCGTGGCCTCTTATCCTCTTTTTTTTCCTCTCCCCCCAAAAAAAGGAATTAACTGACTGGGGCCACCAGGTATAGTTGGGGAGGGTCACTCCCAAGGGGAAGACACCGCGAGACCACACCCCGCCCAAAGGGGGGGGGGGTATTTTGAGTGGAAATACGTCACATGGTCTTGCCGAGCTTTGTCGGAAGTATGTCATGTGGAGAAGTCCCATGGTAGGTCCTACCAGGGGAGGAGTTTCTACAAGCATAGTGACTAGGGCAGAGGGGCCTCTGCCCAAGGAAGACGCAGTTTACCAACAGGGAAACGAATTAGCGGAAGATATACATTGCATGGGTTTACCTACGGGGAACCACCACATGCGGAGTACCTACCCCAGTGCAGGGCTTAGTTAGCATGTGTACTGAGCCGGCAGCGAGTTTCTCCGCAAACTCGTCTGCCACAGGGCTCGGAGGAAATCATCCAGGGAACACAGTTTGTGAACACTACTGGGAGTAAACAGTGCACGTCTTCAGCTCAGGGGAGGTGAAAGGTGCTATGCGCAAGCGATACACCCGGCCAGCTGTCCCGGACTTACCTGCTTGTGCGTACCATTACATGGGATGAAACCGGTTCCACCCGGAGATTGTTGAACCTCGCAAAGGTGTTGGGTGTTGCCCAGCCCGCTGCTCTGCAAATGTCTGTTAGAGAGGCGCCACTGGTCAAGGCCCAGGAGGCTGCTACACCCCTGGTAGAATGGGCTTATAGCCCTACCGGGGGCAGCATGTCCTGGGCGTGATATGCCAGTGTTATGGTGTCAGTGAGCCAGTGGACGATCCTCTGCTTGGAGACAGCGCTTCCTTAGAACGCTTGCAGGTCTCCTACATTCTTGATGGAAGTGAGCGCAGTCAGGAGGGCAGTCTTCAAAGAGAGTGCCTTAAGCTCAGCTGACTGCAAGGGCTCAAAGGGAGCTCTCCGTAGACCCTGAAGAACTACAGAGAGGTCCCATGAGGGAACGAGGCATGGTCTGGAGGGATTCAAACTCCTGGTGCCACTCAGGAACCTGATGATCAGGTCGTTCTTCCCTAAGGACTAACCGTCCACTGTGTCATGGTGTGCCGCTATAGCGGCTACATACACCTTCAAGGTGGAGGGGGACAGCCGCCCTTCCAACATCTCCTGCAGGTAGGAAAGCACTGATCTGACTGCGCATCTCTGGGGGTCTTTGCATTGGGAAGAACACCACTTAGCGAACAGACGCCACTTAAAGGCATACAGGTGCCTAGTAGAGGGGGCCCTAGCCTGAGTGATCGTGTCTACCACCACGGGTGGTAGGCCACTTAAGTCTTCTGCGTAAGTGACATGGAGATTCCAGAGGTCTGGTCGCGGGTGCCAGATGGTGCCCCGTCCCTGAGAAAGAAGGTCCTTCCTCAGGGGAATTTGCCGGGGGGGGTGGGGGCTGTTGCGAGGAGCGTGAGGTCCGAGAACCACGTCTGGATGGGCCAGTAGGGTGCTACCAGGACGACCTGCTCCTCGTCCTCCCTGACCTTGCACAGGGTCTGTGCAAGTAGGCTCACTGGGGGAAACACAAATTTGCGAAGTCCAGGGGGCCAGCTGTGTGCCAGTGCATCTATACCGAGAGGTGCCTCGGTCAGGGCGTACCAGAGTGGTCAGTGGGAGGATTCTTGGGAGGCGAACAGGTCTCGACTCCAAATCAGCTGGACCACTTGAGGGTGGAGTCTCCACTCTCCCCTGAGGGTAACCTTCCGTGACAGCGCGTCCGCTGCAGTGTTGATGTCGCCCGAGATGTGAGTGGCTTTCAGCGACTTGAGGTGCTGCTGACTCCAGAGGAGGAGACAGCGGGCAAGTTGTGACATACAATGGGAGCGCAGACTGTCTTGACGGATGACATATGCTACCGTTGCCGTGTTGTCTGTCTGAACTAACACATGCTTGCCCTGGATCAACGGCTGAAACCTCCACAGGGTGAGCAGAATTGCCAGCAACTCGAGGCAGTTGATGTGCCATCGCATAAGCCGGTGGCAGCGTGCCTGTTGCATACAGCGCCCCAGCCCGTTTTTGAGGTGTTTGTCGTAACCACGATGCACCTGGAGACCTGCTCTAAAGGAACGCCTGCCCGTAGAAACATGAGGTCGGTCCAAGGGCTGAAGCGGTGGTGACAGATCGGCATGATGGCCATGCGATGTGTCCCGCAGCGCCATGCCCATCTCGGAACTCGAGTCTGAAGCCAGTGCTGAAGCGGTCTCATATGCATCAACCCAAGCGGAGTGGCCACCGCTGAGGATGCCATATGACCCAGGAGCCTTTGAGAGAGTTTCAGTGGAACCGCAGTCTTCTGTCTGAACGCCTTCAAACAGGTCATCACCGATTATGCGCGCTCGTTCGTGAGGCGCGCCGTCAACGAGACTGAGTCCAACTCCAAACCGAGAAAAGTGATGCACTGAACCAGGAGGAGCTTGCTCTTTTCCAGTTGACCCGAAGCCCTAGTCGACTGAGGTGCGAGAGCACCAGGTCCCTGTGTGCATGCAACACATCCCAAGAGTGAGCTAGGATTAGCCAATCATTGAGATAGTTGAGGATGCGAATGCCCACTTCCCTTAGTGGGGCTTCTGCGACCTTCGTGAAGATGCAAGGGGACAAGGACAGGCTGAAAGGGAGGACCTTGTACTGATGTGCCCGACCCTTGAAAACAAACCACAGGAAGGGTCTGTGTCGAGGTAGAATCGAGACGTGGAAGTACGTGTCCTTCAGGTCTACCGCCGTGGTCCAATCTTGATGCCTGACGCTCTCTAGGATGCGTTTTTGCATCAGCATCTTGAACGGGAGTCTGTGTAAAGCCTGGTTCACTACTCACAGGTCCAAGATTGGCTGCAACCCACCGCCTTTTTTCGGTACAATGAAGTAGGGGCTGTAAAACCCCTTCTTCATCTCGGCCGGAGGGACAGGCTCTATCGTATCCTTCTGTAGGAGGGTAGCGATCTCCGCGCACAAGGTAGCAGCGTTCTCGCCCTTCACTGAGGTGCCTGGGAAAACATTTCCGTCATTTCCGTGTCAGCCTGTGACTGGGCAACCGTAACTGAGGGGGGGAGCCCATCTGAGGCTTCTGCGTCTGACTGGATGAGCCCGCTCTCCGATGCTGCGCTCGAGAGCTCATCAGCTTCGCAGGCTCCGCACAAGAGGTCGAACTCATCATGAGACGAGCCGGCGGACTCATCAGGAAGCCCGATCGGGGCAGTCGAGCGTGCTGGGGAATGGGAGGTCCGTGGGGGGATACCTGGCAGAGGTGGTCCCATTGGGGTCCCCAAGTCACCCCCAGTGCTAGCCACGCTGGCCTCATACCTGTAGGTAGAAGGACCGAAGCGGGGAGCCGCTGGGGTGGCTTGCTTTCTTATGAAAGCAAGCCACGACCGCAACGTTGCCATGGTCATGTTCTCGCAATGAGTACATGATCCATTCATGAACGCTGTCTCCGTGTGGGTTGCGCCCAGACATGAAAGACAGCGATCGTGACCGTCAGAAGTTGAGAGATAACGACCGCAACCAGGAATAACACACAAAAGGAAAGGCATCTTTAAAAAGATGCGTCTTTAAAAAGACGTTCTGTATGTGCCGCTCTTTTAGAGAAATATACTCTTTTAGAAAAATATACTCTCTTATTTCTGCCAAAGCGCACAGGAGCGTTCTCTGCAGTGCACCAGTGCAGAGGAGGGAGAAGCCACTGAAATGCGCTGTCAGATCCAGCAGAGGTGAATGAACAGTCAGCTCAGTAAACATCGACCGTTCGGCTCCGAAGAGAAAATCTGAATGAGTGGTTGCATACCAGCTCCTTTTATACCCGTATGTCCGGGGGAGTGGTATGCAAATACCACTCGCCAATTTTCATTGGCCTTTTATCAAAGACCAGAGGTGTCTCGGGCTCCCAAGAGTGACCCCTAGTGTCACTACATCGACACAACGTCGAGTGAGTGACAGATAGGGAACCCCCAAAAAGTCGAGTCGAGCTGTTCCGTACCGTGCAGTGGAAAAGCCCCTATAGACGTCATCCATATGACACCAGCTGTTAAATTAATGTTTTCTAAATAGACACAATCACATTTGTTGCAAAAAAGATAAATATTTAAGTACTTTTTTAAACTCTAAATAATGCTTCCTCTTAGCAGCGGTACATGCGGCATTATTTTTTTCCCACCCGTATTCTGACAACTCCCGCTACTGAGATTAATTAGACGTCAAATGATAGGAGGAACATTTTGTATACGTCATCATCTTGACGACGCCTTCTGATTTGATGGCTATTTTACGCGGTTAAGAATGAAAACAGTCGGAAGATGCAGGGGAAAGATGGACAAAACAGGTAAATCTCTTTGTTGGTAATTTCATAAATGATAGCTCCATACAGAAAAAAGTAGACCAAGATAAGTCATTAGGGTGATTCTATAACTTAAGACACTTTGCCATTGCGACAGTAGAAAAACTTTGTTTTTTCATTTTATTAATAGTAAATGTCTGATAAATATTCTGGAAAAAAAATAATTTGTTATATGTGACATCACTATAAAATAATGAGTGAGACTACATGTATGGAATTTATTTATTTATTTATTTATTTATTTCTATATTGATCAGGTCAAGTGCCTGTAATTACAGAATCACCCATTTATCTGAAAATAATAATAATAATAATAATAATAATAATAATAATATATATAACATGTAATTTGCATGACTATTGTCTTGATATTAAATTAGAAAAAAAAATTCTTTCCTAGCAGAATACGGGTGGGACGTATTCGCATTGGCATTTGAAACGCGAGAACTGATGCAGCGCTGTTTATAAGGAGGAACGCTGTGTGGAGGAACGCTATAAAGTAGCTTGGGTGGTTTTGGTATTGATCTGTATTTATCTGTTTCTTTACTCCCAATGGTGCATTTGTATTCTTATCCTGGATGTCTCAAACGAGAACGTGAGATTATGTCGGTAACAACGCGAATACGTCACACAAGAGACCGCTTGGACTCCACCCTCTCTGAAGGGTGAGTAAATAATGACAGAATTTTCATTTTTGGGTGATCTATCCCTTTAAAATAAACTTACCCTTGAGCTGTGAGAGGGCACAGGCCACATAAACACATCTCCTCTGTTATTACCTCACAGAGGATCAGTGAGGCCTTTATTGTTGCTCTAAATTTGGCTTGCACAATTAGTTCCTCTAGAGTTGGCTAAGACAGGATGTTTTGGTTGGCCTAACAACTGTAAGAAATTGTTTCCCGGCAAGATAATTTTTACTGCTTTTCTGTTAATCAGAACACTTTAAAATAAACTTATAATGGAAATTAACAATTAATGGAATTTTACATCTCTGGCATCTCTTTTGAAAGCAACATGAAGAAAAGGCTCCAGTAATTGGGTTACTTTAGAGCTAGTCATTTGTAGGTGAAGTAGCTCATATTGTTCATTACAAGTAATCTATTGTCAACTGATATGACTATTTTTTTATTTGATACTGAGCTGAGATCAAAGGCGGTTATAAAAGCACGTTTAATCAAGCCAACCTGACAAATTGCTTTCCAGTATATATAAAGAGCAGTCCAGGTTATTTTATTTTATGTTGTCTTTTAATGCATTATGTATTTGTCATGGTGTATGCAGTTACATTGTCCAATGTTTAAATGGTTATTTTGTCAGTGTTATGATGACCACATTCATCCTGTTTAATAATTGTTGTCTGTACAGTATATACATCCTTCATGCACCAACTCCAGAAAGGATAAATACACCATACGTGTTTTTCTGTTCATTCCCAGTCACTCTGTAGTGATTTCACAGTGTTGTTTCTGCCACTGATGGCACTAAGAGGAGTGAAATTAGCAGCAGAGGACAATGCAGCCACAACAGTGGTGGATTCAATGTTTTAACTTGAAGATGAAACCACTACCCTGATTCCTGACAAATTCTTAAATTTTTTTTAAGTTCCACTTTTTAATTTTTTTGTAATCTTTTTGATACTAGATGGGAAGTGGGAAAGAGACGGGAAACAGCTGGGGAGAAAAGAGAGAGAGAGAGAGACAGGAAATGACAGGAGAGAAGAGGGGAATGGGATAAGGAAGGTACCTTGAGCTAGGACTGGTACAATTTTTCTTATTAATGTAGAGATATTCTGGGGGGAATTTGCATATGCTGATAGTGTTGTTTATTTGCATGTGCAGTCTACGTTATTTAGCACCTGGTGCCAGTTGCAAGAAACCTCTTAAAGTTAATATTCCAGGGTTCAATAGAAGTTAAGATCATTTGACAGAATTTGTGGCATAATGTTGATTACCACTAAATTAATTTAGACTTTTCCATATTTTTCTTTCAAAAAAGCACAAATCTGGGTTACAGTGAGGCACTTATAATGGAAGTAAAAGGGGCCAATCTGTAAACGTTATAATACTATCTGTTTCAAAAGTATAACCACAAGATGTCAACAACATGCATGTTAACATGATTTTAGTGTGATGAATTCACACCTTTTCTGTGTAAAGTTATATCCAATTACTACTTTGTTGCCATGACGTCATAATGCCATAAACCCTAAAACGACTGTAAAAACAAGGATTTAAACAACTTTACAGCTACAATAATATACAAGTTTTAACAGAAGGATAAATGTAAGTGCTTTTATAAAATTACAAGCTTCACATTTCTGCTTTTAAACCCTCCAAAACTATTGTTAGTGCCTCACTGATTTTTGCTTTTTTAAAGGAGGGACGAGTTTATTTTTTATTTATTTTTTTGGTAATAAAGATTATATCACAAATTCTTTCGCTTAATTGATATTGAAACATGAATATACCTTTAAGTTAAGGAAACCTTTAGTGACAACACCCTTACAATTATAGCTAAGGGACCTGATTCACTTAAAGAATTATGGAAATTAGGTAACGAACCCAAACACACACAAAAAAATCTGCATTGAATGCAAGTGCATTTCACCATCTAGCAGGCTAGTTCTGAGTGCTAAGCTGTGGGAAATGCAGCAGACTACTATGATCTGGCATATTTTGCTGGGACTGTACAGCACCATTCCACCACTGTGATCCAGACACCAGAATTGGCTCTTTAGAATACAGAAAGTGTGATTAACTGCACAGTGCACAATGTATATGTATCTAAATATACATTCTGGTTTGCGGATGGTTAGGGAATAAGTTGCAGGTTTTTGCTCTAAAATACCACCCGCGACAGTGCAGCAACTGTTTTGTTAAGTCCCCCTCTGTGTTCTTAATTCCTCTCAATTGTCATTGTCAATAGTAAAATGCATAAATAATTAAACATTACATCATATTGAAGACACAAAGCATTACCTACATTTAGGAAAGCATTTGATTGCTTAAAATCTTATTGTCTTTAATCAAGGGGGGCAGCTGCAGGAAGGGAGACAGCACCAGGGCAGCAATGAGGTCAGGCAACTCCAGGGCAGGGACGAGGAAAGGGTCGGCGGTCATTGGGGACAGGGCGTGCACCTCCTGGCGGTCAGTGGTGGATGGGCCGGTACCTTCTGGCGGTCAGTGATGGATGGGCCAGGCGCCTCCCGGTGTTCAGCAGCGGATGGGCCGGGCGCATCCTGGCGGTCTGCGGCGGACAGGCTGGGCGCCTCCTGCTGGTCAGCGGTGGACGGGCTGGGCACCTCCTGGTGGTCTCAGCAGCTGAATCGAGCCCCTTCTGGGAAGCTGTAGCTCTCTGTCTCTGGCAACGTTTGGCCTGTGAAGAACCATAGGGAAGGCAGGGCTCGGCCTGGGAAGTGGATTCTAAGGTGGAGGTCCATCCCCTGAGAAGTACCTCCATCTCCTTATAGTTCACCCAAAAATGAAAATTCTCTCATCATTTACTCACCCTTATGCCATCCCAGATGTGTGTGACTTTCTTTCTTCAGCAGAACACATATGAAGATTTTTAGAAGAATTTCTCAGCTCTTTTGGTACATACAATGCAAGTGAATGGGTGCCAAAAATTTTAAGCCCAAACAAATCACACAAGTCAGCATAAAAGTTATCAATATGACTCCAGTGGTTAAATCAATGTCTACAGAAGAGATTTGATCACCATTTAAGTCAATTTTTACAATAATTATCCTCCCTGCTCAGTCAGCGTCCACTTTAACTTGCACTTTCACATTCTTCTTGTGTTTTTGGTGATTCACATTCTTCATGCTTACGCCCTCTACTGGGCAGGGAGAAGAATTTCTATCAAAAATGGACTTAAATATTGATCTGTTTCTCATCCACACCTTTCATATTGCTTAAGAAAATATGGATTTAATGGTAGGAGTCATATGGATTACTTTTATACTGCCTTTATGTGATTTTTGGAGCATCAAAATTTTGGCATCTATTCACTTGCATTGTATGGACCCACAGAGCTGAAATATCTTCAACATTATTTTTAATAATGAGTAAATAATGAGAGAATTTTCATTTTTCATATTCCTTTAAGGTGGCACACGTGATTGACCACCCCCCAATATGGCAACAAAAAAAGGTCCTCCGCACTGAGAGGCTCGTCCGGCAAGGAACAGATGTTTCATGAGGGTCTCACCCAAGCACAGCTCCTCGGCCGCCTTGAGGAGATCCACGGCATACCTCAATATGAGCCGACAGTCTTGGTGGCAATTCAGAAGTTTGGTGTTCGAAGCTGTGCCTGGTGAGACTGATTCCTGATTGTTTCCCTTTCATTGTATTTATGGATGACATACATTACAAACAACATCTCTTTTAAAGGAAAATAAGGCAATATATTTACACTTGTGCTCGTCTTCTTACTACTTGAGAGACTTCAGAAGACATGATGACATTTCCGGTAAGGGAACATCATGAGCAATGATGCTCCCTGGCTTTTACAGTGCACTGTGGGATTTTTTTAGGGAGCGAACGTTTCAGTGTCCTGGAATGATTTTGCGAATGAGACAGCTCTAAAAATATCTGACTTACTGAGCAGTGCCCTGAATACTGAACTAGGGAACTGATTGAGACGCACCCAGGTTTTTTTTCTTTTCTCCCCTTTTCTCCCCAATTTGGAATGCCCAATTCCCAATGCGTTCTAAGTCCTCCTGGTGGCGTAGTGACTCACCTCAATCCAGGTGGCGGAGGACGAATCTCAGTTACCACTGTGACTGAGACCGTCAGTCCGCGCATCTTATCACTTGGTTTGTTGAGTGCATTACTGCGGAGACATAGTGCGTGTGGAGGCTTCACGCTTTTCTCCACGGCATCCACGCACAATTCACCACGCACCCCACTGAGAGAGAGAACCACTTTATAGTGACCACGAGGAGGTTACCCCATGTGACTCTACCCTCCCTAGCAACCGGGCCAGTTCGGTTGCTTAGGAGACCTGGCTGGAGTCACTCAGCACGCAATAGATTTGAACTCGTGACTCCAGGGGTGGTAGTCAGTGTCTTTACTCGCTGAGCTACTCAGGCCCCCCAAGACACACCCAGGGTTTTAAACAAAACATGGAACTGACAGGACAGCACATGGCCAGGGAAACAAACAGAAGCCATATGCTCACGTGACACTAAGTAACACAAAACTAAAACCAAGCTAAACAGAAGTGGCAGAATCCTGACATTTACCCAATTTTTTAGATTTTGATCTTTCTTTAGACCATTGCTTTCTTGAAAGCAGCTCATGTTAGAATACTGTAAGTTTGTTTGAATTTTTTTCTAATTTCTTGTGAGAAATTAATTAAGGTTATGACAGAAGTTTTCAGACAGGAATTTATAAAGCTGTATTGGTTTGTCCTAGTTTTTTGTGCTTTTGTGAAATCTACAGAAGTCTGTATTTTCTGCTGATGTCACACGCACCAATGTATGGAGCCCCTAAGACTGGGTGGGAATTTTTTTCTGAAATAGTTTTGCGTGCCCTCGCAATAAGTTTTGTGTTCTCTCAGTTTGCGTTCCCTCACAATAGTATTGTGTTCCCTCGCAATAAAATTACCATTGTTTTACTACAGTAACTGTATTTTAATGTCTCGGTTACATGAAACATAACCCTGGTTCCCTGAGTGGGAACGAGACTCCACGCAATCGCATTGGGACACACCCTGAGTGTCACGTGGCCTGAAGCCCTTGTACAATCATGCCAATTTATTGGCTGGGGGCGCTTAAGCAACACCACTAGGGAGGTACGTCACGGGCTCCATAAAAGCGCTCGCTTTGGAGCCATCGAGTCAGATTTTCTGCAAGAAGGCATGAGCCTTTACAGCTGCTAGAGAGTATGGCCAGCTTACGCAGCGTCTCGTTCCCACTCAGGGAACCAGAGTTACATTTCACGTAACCGAGATGTTCCCTTTTCATAGGAACACGAGCTGTGTAATCACATTGGGAATGATATACATTCACGGCATGCGAACAGTAGCTGTCAACAGTCTACGCCCATGTGGCAAGCATATGGTGGCGCACAAGCGAGCTAAAGCGTCTGAATAAAACAGAGAAAATTATGAGTTTACTCCTGCTCCAACAGAGAGAACCTGGGAAGCAGGAGTTAAACCCTCATTCAGATTATAAATCTAACAAATGTATGAGGAGAGGACCACCTTGCCACCTTACAAATGTCCTCCAAGGACACACCTCTATCCAGAGCCCATTAGGATGCCACGCTCCTCATAGAATGGGCTTGAATACCCGAAGGTGAAGGTAAGCCGCGCGCTTCGTAAGCACTTCAAATTGCATCAGAAAGCCAATAAAACAGCCTTTGCTTGGACACTGAAACACCCCTGTTGCGGCCACCAAAGCACACAAACAGCTGTTCTGACTATGCCACTGGCTAGTAAAGTCAACATAAACTCCCAGTGCCTGAACTGGGCAAAGCATATGCAATCTTTCATGCTCCTCTGACTCAAATGAGGGAGAATAGAAAGCCTGAAAATTAATAGTCTGCGAGTGAAATGATGTAGAAATGACCTTCGGCAAATAGCCCAAACAAGGTCTTAACACTAGTCTTAAACACCCTGGTGCAGAATCCATACATAAGGGATTGATCGACAGCACATGCAAATCACCAACCCTTTTAAATGATGCCAATGCTACTAGCAGGGCCATTAAAAGTCAGAAATTTATAGCGACTGTTGCCAAGGGCTCAAACGGAGCACCAAAGAGTGCCTCTAAAACAACAGTTAAATCCCATAAGGGCGAGCGGACAGGACGAAAAGGTCTAAGCCCGCGTATGTCTACCAACAGAGACTCCATTGATAAGCGCATGCTCAGCTCCTACAGCGGCAACATAGACTTAAAGCGTTGCTGGGGCAACCCCGGCCCCAAAATGCTCTTGCAAAAAAAATCCATCACTGTACTGACAAGGCAGTGAACTGGATTTTAATCTAGTGCTGTACACCAAGAAGCAAAAATATGGGTAGCTCAGCGAGCATTGACGCTGACTACCACCCCTGGAGTCACAAGTTTGAATCCAGGGTGTGCTGAGTCACTCCAGACAGGTTTCCTAAGCAACCAAATTGGCCCAGTTGCTAGGGAGTGTAGAGTCACATGGGGTAACCTCCTCGTGGTCGTGATTAGTGGTTCTCGCTCTCAATGGGGCACGTGCTAAGTTGTGCATGGATCGTGGAGAGCAGCATGAGCCTCCACAGTGTCATGCACAACGAACCACGTGATGAGATGTGTGGATTGACGGTCTCAGAAGCGGAGGCAACTCCTCATTGCGAGAATATGTCCATGGCAACGTTGCAGTCGCGGCTCGCCTTCGTAAGAAAGCGAGCCACCCCAGAGGCTCCCGCCTCGGTCCTTTTACCCACGGGTATGAGGCCAGCGCGGCTAGCACTGGGGGCGATTTAGGGACCCCAATGGGGCCGCCTCCACCGGGTATCCCCCTGCAGACCTCCCATTCCCCAGCACGCTCGTCTGCCCCGATCGGACTTCCGGGTGAGTCCGCCGGCTCGTCTCACGGTGAGTTCGACCTCTTATTCAGAGCCCGCAAAAGTGATGAGCTGTCGAGCGCAGCATCGGAGAGCGGGCTCGTCCAGTCGGAAGCCTCAGCTGGACTCCTCCCTTCGAGGTTGATTGCCCAGTTACAGGCTGATGCAGAGATGATGACATGCTTTCCCGGGCAGCCGCGAGCGTTGGCTAGAGTGGAACTCACTGCTCTTCTCTGAACCCTCGCAGCTTGGTGATTGGTTCCTGGGCTCGCGGCGCCACTCAAAGCCACGCCCCGCCCCCGTTCCTTTCTTCCCGGAAGCACATGAAGAGCTGACAAGGTCGCGGGAGGCACTTTTTACTGTCTGGTCCCGATCTTTTCAGCTTCCCCGCCCTCACTACCCTTGATGGTGGGGCGGCCAAGGGCTATTCGGCAATCCCCCGGTGGATAAAGGCGCTGCCACCTGGCGCGGGTGCCCAAAGCCCCCGTCCAAGGCCTGTAGGTTTACGTCGTCTCTGACGACCAAGGCCTACGGTGGTGCTGGACAAGCCGCCTCCACCCTGCACGCCATGGCTCTCCTGCAAGTCCGCCAAGGCGCTAAAGGAACTGCACGAGGGTAGTTCCGCCCCGGGATTGATGCAGGAACTGCACTTGGTGACCGACCTCGCTCTCCGAGCGACGGAGGTCATGGCGCAGTCTCTCGGGCGGACGATGGCCACACTAGTGGTCCAGGAGCACCACCTTTGGCTCAACCTGGTCGAGATGGGTGAGGCCAACAGGACATGATTCCTTGCTGCCCCCATTTCCCAGGCGGGCCTATTCGGCGACACCGTCGAGGACTCTGCCCAGCAGTTTGCGATGGTAGAGCAGTAGATGGATGCTAGCCGGCAAGATCCCGCATCCCGTCTACTCATCGCCAAGGGCTTTCCCCCTGCGGTGACTGCACTGGCTCCACCACAGCCCGCCCCTTCGGCCCAGCCCCGGTGTGGAGCCCACCGCAGGAAGCAGACGCCACCCGTCTCGCGGCCGCCCAGAACCCGTAAAAGGCTTCAAAGTGCCCTTGAGACGGGCGACCCAGGGACAACAAAACCCGCTGCTCTGGAGCTGGTAAGCAGATCTCCATCTTTTTGTTACATTTTGCATTTAATTGCGCTGCATGCCTAAGTGGCTGCAGTACTCAAGAGCTCAGCAAGAGCGGTTTCCTTGTTCCCTGGGTCACGTATCCGGTGTGTACGGCTGTCATCACGACCACCATCCACCACTCTATTTGGCAGGTTTGGCGCTCCAGCGGCGGTCTCCCGCCCCTTAGCGCCCAGCTGTGGCACAAATCCGCCCCCGATGTGACAGTCTCCACAGGTCACGAGGACAGGCCTCTTCCTCCCCCGTCCCAGGCTGTTCCAGGGGTGGTCACAAGGAGCCAGGTAAGTGCTTCGATGTCCTTAGACTCAACACGGCCACGACATGGTGTGGCACCTCGAGCTCCGCCCCGCCGCAAGGCCCCACCTGCCGGTACATCTGATGACGTTGTCCCTTTGGTCCCCCTTGCACGGAACTTGGACGCATGTCTTGCGCTTTCCAATCCGTTGCGAGGGCTGGTCCGGACCGTCCAACTCGGCTGCGCGATTCACTTCGCCGGGCATCCGCCCAGGTTCAGCGGTGTCAACTTCACCTTGGTGAAAGACGAAAACGCTGCTACCTTGCGCAGAGATCGCTACCCTCCTACGGAAGGGCGCGATAGAACCTGTCCCTCCAGCCGAGATGAAGAAGGGGTTTTTCAGCCCCTACTTCATTGTACCAAAAAAAGGTGGTGGGTTGAGGCCAATCTTGGACTTGTGAGTTCTGAACTAGGCTTTACACAGACTCCCGTTCAAGATGCTGACGCAAAAACATATTCTGGCGAGCGTCCGGCATCAAGATTGGTTTGCGGCAGTAGACCTGAAGGATGCGTACTTCTACGCCTCGATCCTTCCTTGACACAGACCCTTCCTGCGGTTCGCATTCGAGGGTCAGGCGTATCAGTACAAAGTCCTCCCTTTCGGCCTGTCCCTGTCTCCTCGTGTCTTTACGAAGGTCACAGAGGCTGCCCTTGCCCCGTTAAGGGAGGTGGGCATTCACGTTCTCAACTATCTCAATGACTGGCTAATCCTAGCTCACTCTCGAGACGTGTTGTGCGCACACAGGGACCTGGTGCTCTCACACCTCAGCCGACTAGGGCTTCGGGTCAACTGGGAAAAGAGCAAGCTCCTCCCGGTTCAGAGCATCTCTTTTCTCAGTTTGGAGTTGGACTCAGTCTCCTTGATGGCACGCCTTACGAACGAGCATGCCCAGTCGGTGCTGGCCTGTTTTAAGGTGTTCAAACAGGGAACAGAGTTTCCACTGAAACTTTTTCAGCGGCTCCTGGGTCATATGGCATCCTCGGCGGTGGCCACCCCACTTGGGTTGATGCATATGAGGCCGCTTCAGCACTGGCTCCAGACTCGAGTCCCGAGATGGGCATGGCGCCACGGGACACACCGCGTGGCCATTACGTCGGTCTGTCACCATCTTTTCAGCCCTTGGACTGACCTCTTGTTCCTACAGGCAGGTGTTCCTCTAGTCAGGAACTGTTGATGCCTTGAAGCCTCAAGGACATCAAAGCTGCATCCATGCATTTTGTGAAAGTGTGTGGTGCCAGTGCAAGTCCAAACAGAAGGATGCAAAATTAATACGCTTGCCCCCGAAAGTGAATCTGAGGAAGCGCTTGTGCTTCATCACAATCTGAATATGGAAATAAACGTCCTTCAAATCTATTGTCACAAACCAGTCCCCCGGCTGCCCTTGTGACATTATTTGTTTCTGCATCAACATTCTGAATTAACATGTCATTACAGTGAAATTCAATCATTTAAAAATCCAGAATGGGACACAAGCCACCATCTTTTTTTTTTCGGGAACAGAAAATAACGTCTGTAAAAGATGCATTCTCCCTGAGAGGGGGGAATCTCCTGTATTGCCCTTTTTTCTAAGAGAGCATTAATTTCCCAAATCAAAAACTGGGCTTTCTGAACAGATACGTCTTTCGGAACAACCCCATTGAACACCGGCAGAGACCATCTGAATTAAATTACATAACCATGCTTTATTGTTCGAAGTACCCAGTTCGAAATGCCCTACAGCTGCTGCCAAGTCGACAGACAGGCAGACAGATGTATTCATGCATGGTTCTTGCATGCAGCGCAACCACTAGATGGCACACTTGGCTTATTTTTGGCAATTGCCCCAGAAACGGCACAGCAGAGGGAAGTCAAGTCAAGTCAACCTTTTTGTATAGAGCACATTTAAAAGCAACAGAAGTTGACCCAAAGTGCTTTACAAATCAATCAAATAAATATACATTGACAGAATTATATACATACAAAAAAAGAAATAATTAAAAACTGCATCAAGTATTTACCTAATTTAACCTATTAAAAGTCCTAATCAAATGCTAAAGTATATAAATACATTTTCAAAGATGGTAAGGTAGACTATTCCAGAGTTTAGGACCTACCACAGAGAAGGCACGATCACCCTTAGATCTGTAGCGTCAACGAGGAACCCTCAAAAAAAGTTGATGAGGAAGCCTTCGCTCCTCTAATACTGTGGCTGGTTGAAGGGAATTTGATAATGTTTTTGCCTTTATTGTATTTAGACATAAATGATGAGAGCCCTGAATGTATCTACAGCAGGGACGCTGAGAGAATAAAAATTTTCCCTGGTATTTGAATGGGGAAAAGTGTATGAACATTGGGGGGAATGTTTATTTCAGAAAACTGGTTCGCCACAATGGCCCCGGAATTCTTATGAGGGGACAACATGTGGTGCTTATGTTCACTATGTGTTTTGTGTACACTTGTGCTTGTTGAACATCGAATTCCATTATGCATGTCTGGAAACCCTTGGTCATGGAGACAGAGACCGAATCCGATCAGGCAGTTATAAAAAGCAGTCACTCTGAATGTATTTACAGCAGAGGACGCCAGATAAACCATCTTCCCTAGCATAGAACGGGGAAGAATGTGCGAACATGGAGGGAAAATAAAAGCAAGCAGGCTCGCTACAACAGTCTCAGCATTCTTATGGGGGGACAACGTGTGGTGCTTATGTTCACTGTGTGTTTTATGTTCACTTGTGCTTGATGAATATCGAATTCTGTTATGCATGTCTCGAGACCCTTGGTCATGGAGACAGAGGCTGAATTCGGGAAGTGTTTTTAAAAGAAAATTATGCTCACTCATCCTTCATTACACAGCAAGCCCATCAGGCTCGTGTGTAGACCTATTTTTATTGTATATTGAGTTATATTATGCATGCTCTGAGACCTTTGGTCCTGGAGGCAGAGGCAAAACTCAAGCTGACAATATTCAATGCTCGTTCGAGTCTGAGCTAAATTGGTGTACTGAAAAAATGGGTTAAAACTAAACCGGTCCCAGCATAAAATGGGGGAACAACATGTAGTACCCAGATAGCGTGATA
The DNA here is from genome assembly GCF_019703515.2 of Myxocyprinus asiaticus. Lineage (NCBI taxonomy): Eukaryota > Metazoa > Chordata > Actinopteri > Cypriniformes > Catostomidae > Myxocyprinus > Myxocyprinus asiaticus. The sequence continues at coordinate 42,318,343 of NC_059347.1, read as the reverse complement.
CACCCTTGCGAACAAAAGCATCACCTTGACCAACTCGTTCCCCAGCGCAAAATGTGGGGGGAAAAACTAGGGAAATTCCAAACAGAGCATATATTAGTTCAAAGTATTCCTTAACACAATGCGCTTGGTTGGACTGCAAAACCATTGTGTGTAGATCCAACAGCTGACTGAAAAGAACGACGTCCATGCCACCACCAAAAAAATCGAGCAAAGATAGCAGTGCGCATCTCTTGTCTCGCCAGGATGCCTGCGTGGTCCATGAACGGGCGAAAGACAAAATAAACTAGTTAAAATACCTCACATCTCCTGATAGCATCCCAAAAGAATAATGGCACAGACGAATCACTCACGCGTTGGTTCGCCATCACTCCGTTGGCGAATATTCTCTTATTCTAGCCTCCTCGTTCTTTGGCCGGACACACCAGTCCATGAATGATCCCCTCCACCATGAGCAATATGCTTAGAATGGGGAGAGGAGATAGAGAAAGGCAGAGGCCGCTCCTCCATTGACTTATTTATGTGCATTCTCCCAGAACGACACAGAAAAAGACAATAGGGACAAAGGGGCCAATTTGTTTCCTTACCTTCAATGACGAATTCTCTCATACAGCATTTTTAATAGAGACGGCTTAAGACATGGTAACTGTTTCGCATGCTTGTTCGTCAGAAAATGGCAGCCAAGCTAGGCTTCAGAGCATGTCCGGCAAGACTCACGCTTTCGTTAAAGGGGAGGGCTACTAACACGAGGAAGAATCTGATGTCTGTTCACACTCCAATCTTCTCAGACGCAAAGCCAAAAATCCCAAACTGTCCCGCACAAGGAGCTCCAATCTTGAGTCTATGGAACTGGAACAAGTGGCCTTGTGGTGAGAAATTGCGAGCCTTGAAGAACGCTGCTGTCCCCTTAGGACCCTTGTAATGTTTGAAAAAAAAAAAAAAACACTTTAAAATTGCTCTGAAATTACGCTGTATAAAATGACGTAAGTTGCTTCTTAAATTCCATCCTGTGTTGCCACTTAAAAGGGAGAATAATAATGTTTCTCTCTTCGGGTGAGACGTTGGTACAACACGGGCCAGACAAGATTGAGCACTGAAGAACAGAAAATCTTACTCTATGGCACCAAATCGAGCGCTTTTATGGAGCCCGTGACGTAGCTCCCTAGGGTTAAGTGCCACCAGCCAATAAATTGCCGTGATTGTACAAGGGCTTCAGGCCACGTGACACTCAGGGCGTGTCCCAATGCGATTACACAGCTTGAGTTCCTATGAGAGGGAACCTTGATATTTGTAGTAAAATCATAATAATAATACAGAAAAATGAAAACTGGTAATAAAAATCATAATTTTGTGGTTATTATGGTTTTACTACAAATAAAATGGTATTTTAGCTATAAAAAATGAAATAAAGTTGTGTAAAACAATTAAGAGAATGTTTAAAATTGAGGTTTTTAAAGAGTATGAAAGAATGGGTTGAGAGGAACATTGTATTATGTCTATATGTGTTTGTAAAAATGTTCATGTGTCATGTAGAAATTAAGAAGTTAAACAAATGCTAAAATTTGTTAAGTTTGATTCAGATAATTTTTTGTTAGGGTGAAGTAAAATGTATAAATGTTATATAGCCATTTTGCTCTATTTTTTTCTTTATATTTTCTTTGTTTTGTTTTTTCTTATGAATTGTGAATAGGACTGTATATAGAAATATTTAAAAAGAGAATATAAAACTAGAGAGGTAAAAAGGGTAGTCATAATAAGGTTTGGCTTCAACCTATTTCTTTTTGGACATTTAAAGGTGCAGTTTGTAAGATTCACAAACCCTTGTTATTAATGACACCTGTGGCCGTTAAGTGAACTGTATCCAGCTACCTGTTGCTTGTGCTCGCGCTCGTGCACACACTCCATAGGGACGCGAGTGAGCGAGCATTTGCCAAAATAATGACGTAATGCACAAAGAGACTGGACGTGATTCACTGGCATCATGCTGACAGATGAGGTAGCATAATTAAAATTACACAGTTACGATTGTTTTACTGCAAACTTTGAGACTAAACTAAAATGTCTTGGTTACTTTCGTAACCTCCATTCCCTGATGGAGGGAACGAGACATTGTGTCGATGTAGTGACACTAGGGGTCACTCTTGGGAGCCCCATACACCTCATTGGCGAGTGGAATTTGCATGCCACTCCCCCAGGCATACGGGTATAAAAGGAGCTGGCTCGCAACCACTCATTCAGGTTTTGTGCTGAGGAGCCGAGACAAGGTCCCAGCCATTTCAGCGGGTAATTCAATGTTGTGGCAGGAGGGACACAACGTCTCGTCCCCTCCATCAGGGAACGGAGGTTACGAAAGTAACCAAGAGGGGGACGCCCCTGGCGATGAGCAGATGGGGTGCGGGATCTTGATCCGTGCCGGGGCAGAATATATGCTGAATAGACTCCGTCTGCTTAACCGCCAAGTACTGCTGGGCAAAGTCCTCGACGGTGTCGCCGAATAGGCCGACCTGCAAGACGGGGGCGTCAAGGAACCGTACCTTGTCAGCCTCCCTCATCTCGACCAAGTTGAGCCATAGGTGGTGCTCCTGGACCACCAGGGTGGACATCACCTGCCCAGGAGTCTGCGCCGTGACCTTCGTCACCCGGAAGGGTTAGATCGGTCACCAAGCGCAGCTCCTGCATCAATCCCGGGTCAGAACTACCCTCGTGAATTTCTTAGCGCCTTGGCTTGGTGCACCTGCAGGCGGCTTGTCGAGCGGCACCGTAGGCTTTAGTCACCAGAGATGACGTAAACCTACAGATGCTGGATGGGAGTCTCGGGCGGTTCCGCCAGGTGGCTGCGTTTTCCTCAGCATCAGACTGGACCAGCCCGCTCTCCAATGCTGCAATCGAGAGCTCATCCACTTCGCGAGTGCCAAATGAGATCGCGAACTCACCCTGAGACGAGCCGGCAGTCTCATCCCAGAACTCGACCGGGGCAAACGAGCTACTGGGGAATGGGAGGTCCGTGGGGAGTTACCCGGCAGAGCGGCTCCCATTGGGGTCCCCAAATCGGCCCCAGTGCTAACCGACATGGCGTCAAACCTGTAGGTGGAAGGACCGAGGTGGGGAGCCACTGGGGTGGCTTTCCCTCTAACGATGGAAAGCCGTGACCACAACGTTGCCATGGTCATGTTCTCGCAGCGAGGACATGACCTATCCATGAACGCTGTCTCCATGTGGGCAGCGCCCAAGCACGTAAGACAGTGATCGTGGCTGTCGGAAGCGGAGAGGTAATGACCGCAACCAGGAATTATACACAAACGGAAAGGCATCTTTAACAAGACGCTCTCCATGAGTTCCACTCTTTTAGAAGGGAAATATACTCTTTTAGAGGAAGAATATACTCTTTTAGCCTGTTGAAGCGCCCAGGGGCGTTCTCTGCACTCCACCGGTGCAAGAGGGGGAGAAGCCACTGTAATGCGCCATAAATCCAACAGCTTTTGAAGAGGTGAATGGATCGGCGGAGGAATTCAGTTCACTGAAATACAACCACTCGTCTCCGAAGAGAAAATCTGAATGAGTGGTTGCAAGCCAGCTCCTTTTATACCCGTATGTCCGGGGGAGTGGCATGCAAATTCCACTCGCCAATTCCCATTTGCCTTTTCTCAAAGATCAGAGGTGTTTGGGGCTCCCAAGTGTGACCCCTAGTGTCACTACATCGACACAACGTCGAGTGAGTGACAGATAGGGAACTACTTATCAGCTAACATACTGATACACACATACAGCTACATACTACCGAACTATACCAGACAGTTTACTGTTACACTGTACCATTATGTTGCACTATTGTGTGTTTTGTATGTCATATGTTGTACTATGATCAAGAAACCAGCGTATTTGCTTAAATTGATCCTATATACCTGACTTTTAGTATAAAGAGAAGATCGTTTAAATTATTTGAAAGTTACGAAGCAAGGTAGCTTGCAATTCGTCAGCGTTAGCAGGCAAGATCACGTTAGCTAAAATTACACAGATCAATCCTTATGGCACTATATTTCACATGCATTGCAGTTATGTAAGCTTACCTGTCCAATAAGAAGAACTCCAATTCAGGGTCGGGTTTGATCCCCAAAACCAGTTTTGATCCCCAAAACCAAGGTCATACTGCACCTTTAAAAAAAATTATAATGTTATAATAAATAAATAAATAAAAATGAAATAATGCAGTACTGTATTAAAACCATAGTTTCCGCCAAAAAAATAAAAAAATTAAAAACATGGTTGCTTAACTTACTTTTTATAGTTACTACAATATTACTATAGTAAAAGCATGGTTTCCACCAAAAAGCAAAACATGGGTAGCCTACAACAGTTATGGTTACTGCAATATTAGAATCAGAATCAGAAACAGAATGAGCTTTATTGCCAAGTATGTTTATACACACAAGGAATTTGTCATGGTGTCAGAAGCTTCCAGTGCAAGAGAATGCAACGTATATACATACATACAAACTTATACATTTAAACATATACATATAGTGACATAATATATATATATATATATATATATATATATATATATATATATATATATATATGATATAAATATACAGAAAAGAGAAATATACAAAAGAGAAATATACAGTAGTGCAATAATCAGGGTTGGGGAGTAACGGAATACATGTAACGAGATTACATATTTAAAATACAAAATATAAGTGACTGTATTCCACTACAGTTATAATTTAAATCATTGGTAATTAGAATATAGTTACATTCAAAAAGTATTTTGATTACTGAAGAGATTATTTTGCATTTTATTGCCATTTGTTTCATTTAATATTTAGTCCTTTCAGATGGAAAACATTTATACATATAAATGATGCGATCCAAAGTGCATTTGAACAGCGTTGAAACACTTTCTTATGATGTGTTACATTCATACGAGCAGACAGAGGAGTAAGTTTGAAGTAAGTTTGCAGCAGAAGAAATAGAAATAAAGCTTGTGTAAATTGTCAGCTTTACGCTAAACTAAAATGCTATGTCTAGTCATTTTACATGCACATGTTACCAGGCACGGTCATATTTTTTATCAAGAAAATTCACGTTGGATCATAATTTAATATTTTCTAGTAAGACCTTTTGATATTCTTGACAATAATTTTTTTATTGTTTTCTTGTAAAAAATATCTAAAAATCCTTAAAACAAGATCAATTTGATTAATCTTGTTTTAGAAACAACAATGCATAAGATATTTAGGTTTTTCAGAGAATGTATTTTTATTGTGTATTTTGTCTTACTGTACTGGCAGAGATTTATAGTAAAAACAAGTGAAAAAATCTACCAGTGCTGAATAAGTAATCCAAAGTATTTAGAATATGTTACTGACCTTGAGTAATCTAATGGAATACGTTACAAATTACATTTTACAGCATGTATTGTGTAATCTGTAGTGGAATACATTTCAAAAGTAACCCTCCCAACCCTGGCAATAATGTTGTTAGAATATTTTATATACAGATATACAGTTATGTGCAGGTGATGTAATGTATTGAAGAAAAGGTTACTGCTATTACTACTATACTACTGTTATTACTACTAACTATGGTTACAGTCTACAATGTTACTTTAGTAAAACCATTGTTAATCTATGGTATTTGTACAGTAAAACCATAATAACCATCACAAAATTATGGTTTTTATTACTATAATTTTCATTTTTTTTGTATTACAATGGTTTTACTATGAATATCAAGGTTAAAAAATGGTTACTGTAGTAAAACCATGGTAAATTTATTGCGAGGGAACACAAAACTATTGCGAGGGCATGCAAAACTTAGCGAAGGAATGCAAAATTATTGCGATCCCGCCCTGTCCTCTTAGGGGCTCTGTACCCATGCAACGAGTATTTGGCCTAAATCTGAAATCCCACTCCGTTTCCTGGCACTCTGTGTGTATCTGCCTGCTCCTAAAACTGGGGCTGAACATGATTTAGTGACTAAGCAACCAGAGGCCAGAAAATGAAGACACATACAAGTCTGGTACTTTGGAATAGAATATTCAGTGGAACTGTGGCATGTTAATAACCCGGTCTATTTGATGCAGATGTCTAATTAAATGTATAACAGTGTATTGTTTTTTCAGCACCATCTGTTTACAACTTTACATGTTTTTGGGTCTTACTAAATCATAATAAGTGAAACTGTGCTGGAAAACAGTGCACATTTTGTGTTATTTGAATTTGATCAGTTGATTTGGTTTCTTTTTAAACAATATTTCATAGAAATGTACATAAACATTTGCCTAGCTGGAACCCTTTGGTTATTTCTAGGGCTCAAAACTGAACCAAATAAGTTTTTCAATAATGCATGCTAGCCATGCACTAAATTTGTATTGACAAAACCCTAGAACAACATGCGAGCACCTCACAGCATGAGCTCAATTTTTTTATGAAGCAGAAATATCTATGTAGAATAAATTGGGCTTTTGAACCATTTTTTTTTTCCTTTGAATGAAGACGTCAGTTTGAAAAGTTGCAAGACAAAGTTAACTCAGTGCTTGGCTGCCATTGGGGTTCCTCTAAAATGTGTCTCAGCATGAATGTGAACAGCCTTCACCCCACCAGACAGTCTTTGACTGGTTTTAATTTGTGCTTCTTGATGACACACATTGTTATCTCCAAAGGCAGCTTCTTTGTACTTGATAAATCCATTAAAAACTGCTTTAGGAAAAAGAACATATTCTACAACATCTCCACTGCTTGTCTATAGACTCATTCTGACTAAGGTAAATGAGAAACAAAGTGTCTGACAATAGTGTTAGAACCTGCAGCATCATCACGATACATACCTGCAGTTGTCAGGGTAATATAGTGCTGTTGGTGAAATTGAGTCAGACACAATTGAATAGACCTTGCAGTGCAGGGAGCAGGGATCTTGTCCCATTATTGACAGGCTCAACTCCTATTCAACTCACTTTTGATATGAAAACTTGAAGTAAACCCTGAAGGAAACACATCTCAGCAAATAGCCCTTTACCAGTGTAGTGTGGGTCCTTTTACAGTAATGAGTCTTGAAAGCTTTCTCTGTTTGCCAGTTATTTTTCCCCTGTGCTTACCCATGAGTAGAGCTTGATGTTTTCCTCTGGCCAAATGACAGTGGGGTTTGGAACATCATGTGCTTTTGGCTTCAAGCTAAATTGTGGACTTCAAAATCTATTGCTGTGACAAACCCAATCTGAGTTTACGTCACCCTTTGAGACCTTTTTTAGTTTTATCTACCTCCATGTAATTATCATCCCCAATACTTCCATAAGGACTTAAGTTGAGAGTACTTAACAGAACACTTCGGGTCAAATTAGCCCTCAAGTGTCATTTCATCAAAAACAACCCCACTATTCGTCACTTGGGAGAGATTGGAAAAGCAGCCTCACTTTACACTCTGAAATTAGGCTGCAGAGCATTATCTTTTTATTGGTCTGTCTGTCTCATATGCTTTGCCATGATGTCTGTGCCATTAGATCAAATTATGAATTCATAATAAATGTAATGCAATTAAAATTAGTGAGGAATATGAACTTAAACTTAATCAGTACCGTCTGGTAAATGGCAAAGCATGATTTCTTTGGCATTAACACAATTAATCTAAAATTCTGAATGTTACAGTTTGCCTGTAGGTGATATATAAAGGGGTCATGACATGAGGAATAGAATTTTCCTTGATCTTTTCACATGTAAGAGTTCATTGTACTATTAAAACATACTGTAAGTTTCAGAACTCAAAACTTCCTCCTCACTGCAAAAAGAGCATTTGTTGAAACCAAGCTGCAAAAATGACTCGTTCTCTTTCCACGTTGTGATGTCACACTTTGGTAGACATTTGCATCTGACCGCATCCACTACTACTATTTTTTAAATATTTAATACTTTTTTAACTTTGATAATTACATTTTGGCATACAAACATTTGTTAAAATGTCATTTGCAGTCATTGTATATTTATATAAAATTATAAATTGTATTATTTATACATTTTGCATCTTTATTGCTTGATGGTGTTATGGGAAACTGAGAATAAATTATGGACAGAATTGTTTGCAAAGAGATGATTTAAATTTTTTGTAGCTTCACACTCCCGAAGGTGCTGGAGAGGCATCGAGTTCTCCCATTGTCTGTCATTATCAATAACTTTGAGTTCCACTCTCCATCTGTCTCTCTCAATTGTTCTCTGTCTCTTTCCATATTTACTCTCTTTAAAGAAATATGAGGACCAGACTAATAAGATTCTCTCAGACACAAGGTGACAGATTATGTTTTTCAACCATTCATAATTAATCGGGTCTGTTTCATCTATGTCTATGTGTCATTTTCTAAGGAAAGCAGACAGAAAATCTTTCACTCTTTTAGGAGGAAATGAGTGGCTTTCAATGCAGATTATCCCAGTGCCACTCTCTATCCTACATTTCTGCCCTTTTTGTTGAGGATGAAGTTCAATTACCCACTTGTCAAACAACATCATTTTCAGGTAAACTGAGCAGTGAACTGATTTAGCCCACTCTCTGAAAGCTGTGCTGTCAAATCCAAGTAATTGATGGGTTGGTGATTTGTGGCTCAACACTCACTTAACGCCAGCCACAGTAATTATTTATTGGCCTGTGCATAAGATGGGCACTTCTTGTTTACTGCCATTCGCCTTTTCCATATCTCACTCAATTCCTAAACCCCGCTCCAGTTCTCATCTTTCTTTTACAGCCCCATGACCACATTTGCATTTAACTAAAAAGTAGTGTCTGTTTAGGCATAATGGTAATTTTTTAAACCAGACTAAGATGGTTGACTCTTTGCTGGTTTAAGCTGTTCTCCCAGTCTGGCAAAACTGTAAAAAAAAAAAAAATTGGGATTTTAATGGAAAAAGAATGTGAACGTGCTACAGTAACAAATCTGTTGATTGGTTACCATGCACGGTGAAAAATTATATTTAATTAAACAAGACCACATAGTTTTTTGGTAAAATATAAAAAAATAATTTTATATTTTTAAAATCAAAAAGTATGATTTACCTTATAGTTAATGGTAAAAATGTATATTATGTTTAACAAATACATGCTTTTACGGTAAACTATTGTCTAATTATGGCGGAAAACAATTGGGTGTTCCCAAAAGTCCATGCGTGACCCATTACCTTTGATCATATTTTATTGAAATATTTATGCTTCTTATTTTTTAAATCAGTTACAACCCCAATTCCAAAAAAGTTGGGACAGTATGAAAAATGCTAATTAAAAAAAAAGTGATTTGAAAATTATATTCACCCTTTACTATATTGGAAGCACTACAAATACACATTATATGATGTTTTTCCCTTGTGAATTTCATTGTTTTTTGATCAGATTATTGCAACACTCTCCAAAAACGTTGGGACGGTTGAGTGTTTACCAATGTGAAACATCACCATTTCTTCTAATAACACTTATTAAGCATTTTGGCACTGAAGACACAAGTTTGTTAAGTTTAGAAAGTGGAGTTTTCCCACATTCATCCATTATGTAGTCTTTAGCTGCATAATTGTACAGGGTCTTCGTTGCTGTATGGTGTGCTTCATAATGCGCCACACATTCTCAATTGGAGACAGGTCAGGACTGCAGGCAGGCCAGTCTAGCACCCACACTCTCTGCTTACACAGCCATACACATCAAATCTGGGCAGTATGTGGTTTGAAGTTGTCCTGCTGGAAATTGCAGGGACGTCCCTGGAAAAGACGGTGCTGGATGGCAATATATGTTGCTCCAAAATTTGTACATATCTGTCTGCATTCATGGTGTTCTCACAGATGTGCGAGTTACCCATACCATGGGCACTGACACACCCCTGGCCCATACAGACACTGGCTTTTGGACCAGCTTGGATGGCCCTTTTCCTCTTTGGCCCGGATAACATGATGGCTTTGTTTTTCAAAAACTTAATGTGGACTCTTCGGAGCAAATAACATAGTTCCACTGTTCCACTTTTCATCTATGATGAGACCGAGCCCAGAGAAGTCGGCAGCGCTTCTGGACAGTGTTGATGTAGGGCTTCTGCTTTGCATAGTAAAGTCTTAACTTGCATCTGTGGATGTAGTGGCGAGTGGTGTAGACTGACAAAGGTTTACTAAAGTTATCCCAAGCCCATGTTCCATTACAGATCAATGTCATTTTTTAAGACAGTGACGTCTGAGGGATCTGAGATCACACGCATTCAGAAATGGTTTTTGTCTTGCCCTTTACGCAATGTGATTTGACCAGATTCCTTGAATCTTTTAAATATATTGTGCACTGTAGAGGGTGAAATGCCCAAAATCCTTCCAGTTTGTGTGGATCAAGTGCTGGATAATTTGCTGAAGCATCTGTTGGCAAATCGATAAGTCTCGAATGATCCTTGCTCTTGAAGGACAAGGCTGATTTTGGAGGCTCCCTACTATGACACAATTGCCTCACCTGTTTAACATCTGTTTCACAGCGCCTTGTTATTTTAACTCGTCAAATTGTTATTAGTCATAATATGCCCGTTTCAACTTTTTTGGAATGTGTTGCAATCATCTGATTTGAAATTACTGTACATTTTCAAAAAACAATGAAATTCACAAGGAAAAACATCATATAATGTGTAGTTGTAGTGCTTTCAACATAGCAAAGGGTGAATATAATTTACAAATAACTCAATTTTGTTTTTATTAGCATTTTTCATACTGTCCCAACTTTTTCGGAATTGGGGTTATATGTACATTAGGGTGTTTTAAAATGTTATGTTGTTGAGTTCCCTATCTGTCACTCACTCTAAGTTGTGTCGATGTAGTGATACTAGGGGTCACTCTTGGGAGCCCCAAACTCCTCTGCTTTTTTGAAAAAAGGCCAATGAGAATTGGCGAGTGGAATTTGCATGCCACTCCCCCGGACATACGAGTATAAAAGGAGCTGGTATGCAACCACTCATTCAGATTTTCTCTTCAGAGCCAAGCGGTTGTATTCAGTGCACTGAATTCAATTCCCTCCAAGACACACCTCAAAACTGCTGGATTTACAGTGCATTTCAGCGGCTTCTCCCCCTCTGCACCCGTGGAGTGCAGAGAACGCCCCTGGGTGCTTCGCCAGAGCGAAAATAAGAGAGTATATTCTAAAAGAGTATATTTTCATTCACAAAAAGAGCGGCACACATGGAACGTCTTTTTAAAGATGACTTTCCGTTTGTGTGTTATTCCTGGTTGAGGTCGTTATCTCTCCGCTTCTGATGGCCACAATCACTGTCTTACATGTCTGGGCGCTGCCCACACGGAGACATCGTTCATGGAGGAGTCATGTCCTCATTGCGAGAACATGACCATGGCAACATTGCGGTAGCGGCTTGCTTTTGTTAGAAAGCCCAGGAGCCCAGGAGGCTGCGGCACCCAAAAGCCTGACAAAAGAATGGTTCCCTCATCTCCTGGGTCACATATACGGTGCGCACGGCCGTCGTCACGACCACCGTCCACCTTCCCATTTTGGCAGGTATGGCGCTCCAGCGGCAGACCCCCTGTCCCTGTGCACCCAGCTGTGGCACAAACACGCCCACAGAAGATTGGTTCCAGTGGACTAAGGGGATGAGATTCCTCCTCCCCCCTCCTCGGCCAATCTTATGGTGGGCGGCAGGAGCCAGGTAAGTGCCTGGGGCTCTAGTCCCCTCGACATGGCACCTCGAGCTCTGCCCTGCCGCGAGGCCCCACCCGCTGGTACGTCCAATGTGATCATTCCCTTGGTCCCCCTCGCCCGGAGTTTGGGCGCATGGCTCGCACTTTCCAACCCGTCGCGATGGCTGACCTGGACCGTCCGACTCGGCTATGCGATTCAGTTCGCCAGGCACCCGCCCAGGTTCAGTGGTGTCCGATTCACCTTGGTGAAGGGCGAGAACGCCGCTACCTTGCATGCGGAGATCTCTACCCTTCTGCGCAAGGGCGCGAAAGAGCCTGTCCCTTCAGCCGAGATGAAGAAAGGGTTCAACAGCCCTTACTTCATCGTACCGAAGAAAGGCGGTGGGTTGCGACCAATCCTGGACCTGCGAGTACTGAACTGGGCTTTGCACCAATTCCCGTCCAAGATGCTGACGCAAAAACACACTCTAACGAGCGTCCGGCATCAAGGTTGGTTCACGGTGGTAGACCTGAAGGACACGTACTGCCACGTCTCGGTCTTACCTTGACACAGATCCTTCCTGCAGTTTGCCTTTGAAGGCCAGGCGTACCAGTACAAGGTCCTCCTCTTCGGCCTGTCCTTGTCCCCTCGTGTCTTCACGAAGGTCGCAGAGGCAGCCCTTGCCCCGCTAAGGGAAGTGGGTGTCTGAATCCTTAACTATCTCGATGATTGGCTAATCCTAGCTCACTCTCGAAAGTTGCTGTGCGCACACAGGGACCTCGTGCTCTAGCACCTCAAAAGAGCAAGCTCTCCCCAGTTCAGAGCATCTCTTTTCTCAGTTTGGAATTGGACTCAGTCTCGATGACAGCACGCCTCACGAACGAGAGCGCGTCAGTGCTTAACTATCTGAAGGCGTTCAGACGGAGGATAGCGGTTCCACTGAAAATTTTCAGAGGCTCCTGGGGCATATGGCATTCTCAGCAGCGGCCACACTGCTCGGGCTGATGCATATGAGACCGCTTCAGCACTGGCTTCAGATTCGAGTCCCGAGATGGGCATGGTGCCACGGGACACATCGCGTGATCATCACGCCGATCTGTCACAGCCCCTTCAGCCCTTGGGCTGACCTTGCATTTCTATGGGCAGGGGTTTCCCTAGAGCAGGTCTCCAGGCACGTCGTGGTTACAACAGATGCCTCCAATATGGGCTGGGGCACCGTATGCAACAGGCACACAGCCGCCGACTCTGGCCCGCGGCTGCTTTGGCACATCAACTGCCTAGAGTTGTTGGCAGTACTGCTCGCCCTGCAGAGGTTCTGGCCATTGATCCAGGGCAAGCACGTGTTGGTCCGGACGGACAACACAGCGGCGGTAGCGTACATCAACCGTCAAGGCGGTCTACACTCCCACTCACATCCCGGGTGACCTCAACACCGCAGCGGATGCGCTGTCACGTCAGGTTACCCTCAGGGGAGAGTGGAGACTCCACCCTCAGGTGGTCCAGCTGATTTGGAGTCGATTCGGTCGAGCACAGGTAGACCTGTTTGCTTCCTGGGAATCCTCCCACTGCCCGCTTTGGTACGCCTTGACCGAGGCACCCTCTTGGTATAGATGCGCTGGCACACAGCTGGCTCCCTGGACTGTGCAAATATGCGTTTCACCTAGTGAGCCTACTTGCACAGACCCTGTGCTAGGTCAGGGAGGACGAGGAGCAGGTCATCCTAGTAGCAACCTACTGGCCCACCCAGACATGGTTCTTGGATCTCACGCTCCTCGCGACAGCCCCCCCCCCCCCCCCGAAGAATTCCCCTGAGGAAGGACCTTCTTTCTCAGGTACGGGGCACCATCTGGCACCCACGACCAGACCTCTGGAATCTCTACGTCTGGCACCTGGACGTGGAAGACCTAAGTAGCCTACCACCCACAGTGGTAGACATGATCACTCAGGATAGGGCTCCCTCTATGAGGTGCCTGTACACCTTGAAGTGGCTTCTGTTCACTAAATGGTGTTCTTCCCGACGCGAAGACCCCCAGAGATGCGCAGTCGGATCAGTGCTTTCCTTCCTGCAGGAGAGGCTGGAGGGGCGGCTGTCCCCCTCCACCTTGAAGGTGTATGTAGCCGCTATTTCGGCTCATCACCATGCAGTAGATGGTAAGTACTTGGGGAAGCAAGACTTGATCATCAGGTTCCTGAGAAGCGCTAGGAGGTTGAATCCCTCCAGACCGCGCCTCGTCCCCTCGTGGGACTTCTCTGTAGTCCTTTGAGCCCTTGGAGTCAGCTGAGTTTAAGGCACTCTGTTCCATCAAAAGGGTAGGGCACCTGCAGTGACAGAGAACACTGCAGAGTGTTCTCTGTCAGTGAATCATGCCTGGAGCTCGGTCTGGGTTACTCGTGATCCTGAGACCCCGACCGGGCTATGTGCCCAAAGTTCCCACGACCCCTTTTAGGGATCAAGTGGTGAACCTGCAAGCGCTGCCCCAGGAGGAGGCAGACCCAGCCTTGGCATTGCTGTGTCCGGTGCGAGCTTTACGCATCTATTTGGATTGCACACAGAGCCTTAGAAGCTCCGAGCAGCTCTTTGTCTGCTTTGGTGGACAACGGAAAGAAAGCGCTGTCTCCAAACAGAGGATCGCCCACTGGGTCATTGATGCCATCGCGATGGCATATCAGGCTCAGGATGTGCCACCCCCTGCGGGGTTACGAGCCCACTCTACCAGGAGTGTGACGGCCTCCTGGGCCCTGGACAGTGGCGCCTCTTTGGCAGACATCTGCAGAGCAGCGGGCTGGGCAACACCCAACACCTTTGCGAGGTTCTACAATCTCCGGGTTGAGCCGGTCTCGTCCCGTGTATTGGCAGGCACGAAAGGAAAGTTCCAGGACAGCTGGCCAGGTTTCCCCTCCCTTGAGGTGAAGACGTGTGCTCTTGACTCCCAGTCATGTTCACAGACTGTGATCCCTGGATGACTTTCCTCCTTAGCCCTCTGGCAGTTGAGTTTGCAGAGAAACTTGCTGACAAGCCCAGTATGTGTGCTAATGAGCCCCTGTACTGAGGTAGGTGCTCCACATGTGCTGGTTCCCCGAAGGCGACCCCATGTGATATCTTCCGCAAAATCATTTCCCTGTCAGCAAACTGCATCTTCCTTGGGCAGAGGCCCCTCTGCCCCCGGTCGCCATGCTCTGTAGAAACTCCTCCCCCTTCAGGTAGGACCTACCATGGGACCTCTCCACATGACATACTTCCGACAAGACTCGGTAAGACCATGTGACGTATTCCACTCAAAATACCCCCCCCTTTGGGCGGGGTGTGGTCTCCGCGGTGTCTTCCCCTTGGGAGGGACACCCCCCGAGGCAGACACTTATGGCTTCCAGTCAGTTAACAAATTCCACTCTTTTTGGGGAGAAAAGAGAGGAAAAGAGGCCTCGACTGGGCTAGCCTGTCCCTATAGTTGGGCAGTCGACTTGTTCTCGAAGGACCGTTCGACGCTCATAAGAGCATTGGGGGAGGTTATGTGAAGGCCTGGTTCGCTGGCTACGAGGCACACAGCGGTCTGCCTGTCACACACTGCCAGTTCATGTAACACAGTTCAGATAGTTGTGGCATTTTGTATAGGGACCCCTAGTGTCACTACATTGACACAACGTCGAGTGAGTGACAGATAGGGAATGTCACGGTTACTTTCGGAACCTCGTTCCCTGATGGAGGGAATGAGACATTGTGTCCCTCTTGCCACAATGCTGAACTACCCGCTGAAATGGCCGGGACCTGGTCACAGCTCCTCAGCACAAAACCTGAATGAGTGGTTGCATACCAGCTCCTTTTATACCCGTATGTCCGGGGGAGTGGCATGCAAATTCCACTCGCCAATTCTCATTGGCCTTTTTTCAAAAAAGCAGAGGTGTTTGGGGCTCCCAAGTGTGACCCCTAGTGTCACTACATCAACACAACGTCTTGTTCCCTCCATCAGGGAACAGAGTTTACGAAAGTAACCATGATGTTATTTTTTATTACATTATTGTAGTGTCACGTGTGCTACCCTGACAGTGTTTTGTGAATGACACTGTGCACTGTCTGCACATATTTATTGGCCATTGCTCCCAAATGGTCCACTCTTAATGAAATGAAAGTCATCATGTGGCCTTTTGTTTTACCACCTGTGTTACCTGGTGGTTAACAGTACAGCTGATTTTTGTAGTTCCAGTATATTGAATAATTTACATTATATTATTTAATGATATATACGGTAGTGAACAGTAAAATATACAGGCACCAAAATGACAACCCATAATGCTTGAAACTTGGTCATTGTATTTGTGCAGTGAAGTTCTGGGAACCACAGCTGCCAGTTTTTTTTACCATAAATTTAACAGGATCTTTTTAACAGTAGCTGTTCCCCCAGTTTGGCCAGCTTATACTCAGCAGGTTTAGCTCAGAGGCCAGCTGTTCTCTCAGACTGATCACTTAAAAAGTGCTTGTAACAGTATAAGGACGGTCACCGGCTGAACAGTAAACATAAACTTTAATGATATAAATGAACTTAAAACAAACATAAACAGACACACATGCAACGTAGCCGCGTGCGTCTCTCTCTCTCTCAAACCGGTGTCTCAGGCCACCCTTTATCTCGCTCTCCCGCTGATCAGCTGATTCAGCGCTGGCTGTGCTCCATCACAGCCTGGCCATGCCCTCCTCCTCATCATAGTGCTCAAGGTTTCTAATCTTTTCCAAGAACTAAACTGTAACTACAGATGAACCATGACCTGTTAAACCTAATAAGCCTATAAAACTAAATGGTTATGACTGACTCTGATGATGTACTTAACTAATAAACTCCAAATATTGAAACAGAAGTAATTTTTTCCCCCTCTGTTCTTCTCTTTTAGAGTCGGAAACATGCAAACAAAGTGCGTCTGTATTACATGTTGCACCCGGTGGATGGAGGATGTCCAGCTAAGAAGCTCAGAACAGATGATGTAAGTATCCCATCTTATTCTTTTATAGAAATGACACCTTTCTAATGTGTTTCTAAATGACTGTGCTTGCTTTTCAATTGGGCTTTATCACAGCATGCTGTACATCACATTATGGCTGCTGTCACACATCATACCCTGAACCATTCTTTCAAAGGTCGATGTTCTTAGCCCTTTCTTTTAATGGGCTTTTCTAACACATTGATCTCTACTGTATATCTGTCAGCGCAGAGAATATTTACAGTGACCGGTGCCCTATTTGTGAATGAATGTTCTGTAGGGGTGACTCAAGAGCTGTAGTATGTCAGTCCGGCTTTCCATCAAAAGTAGACAACAGCCTGTTCTAGATGTGTGTGAAGGATGTCCTTATCCATCTTTTTTTCTCTTGCATTGTCACTTTGAGTCAATAGGTGAGGATGCCTGTGTTCAAGCTTGGATTTAAGTGTGAGTTTTAAAATTGAAAACATAAAATTTAAGGCAGCAATTTAAATTAAGGAAAATCAAAGTGGTGCAGAAGTTACAACCTTTAAGTTAATTGCATATTTTCAACCACTTTGAATTTAATTGCTGATGAAGAAAATAGATTTGAAATGAAAAGTTAAATCGAAGCAAATTTTTTGGTATAACAATGGTTAAATATTTTTTACATTGTGATATTTACTTTGCCTTCATTCAAATCTGCCAACTAAGTAAAACAAACAAACATGAAACTTCAATTCAAGTCTAACTTAACACTTCAGCCATATTCTGAGTCTAGCTGAGATAATAGTCTATGTGCTCTACTACTCTCAGTAGGACAAAGCAGACTTCTGCCTTATTGTTGAGTTTGATGGGCCATTCAAACAATAAGAGATGTTCACAAGCACAAAGTTGTGTGAATGTTGCTGGGATCAGCTTTTCTCTCTCTCTGCTGTGCTGAGACAGTCTATGATGCCTGTGGTTTCTGCAGATGTTACATGTTCTTCAGTTTTCCTCCAGACCAACAAAGCTCTCACAACAGGAGGCCAAATGCTCATCTAAATGTTTATGTGAGAGCCAGAGATTGAGAAATCATAGCCATTGGCTGTGGAACAGTATAATGAAGATAATTGCTACTGTGTTGAAAAAATCTGCATTGAATGGCCAGATTTCAAATGATTGTAGCTACTTCTACTTTTGAATTCTTAGAATAAACTTTAACACTACACTTGTATCAGATCAATATTAACAATGAACAGACACTTAAGCAGTCATTAAGCTCCATTTGTCATCTATCAATCAATAAGCTCTTTAGACAAACTGGTCAGCTAAGGAATTAAATGTGCCTTTACCCAATGAAGCTGATGTTAATGAGGTAGAAATATGAACATTCGGCTTGTAGATGAGTACAGATCATAGGTCTTTTGTATTAAAGGAAGAATTCACCCAAAAATGAAATTGTTCTCATAATTTGCTCACCCTCATGCCCATCCCATTGTTTAACTTTCTTCCTTCCACAGAACACAAATGATTTTTAGAAAAATATTTCACTTCTGTAGGTCCATACAATGCAAGTGAATGGTGACCAAAATTTTGAAGCTCCAGAAGCAAAAGCAGCAGAAAAGACTCCAGTGTTTAATACATTTTTTGTGTGTTTAATGCATAATACATTACACCATGATTTTGGGTGAGAACAGAGCAAAATACAGCTCCTTTTTCCCTATAAATTGACATAATTGGTCTCCTTGGTTATCATAATTTCAAGGTCGATTACACTTGCTAGCGCCATCTAGCGCTCTGTGCGTGCGTCAAGCACTAGGAAGTGTAATAGAGATTGAAATCATGATCATGCTTAGAGACACGAGGAGGAGTTACATTTTGGTCTGTTCTCACCCAAAACCGATTAGATCGCTTCTGGTTTGGGTCTCCATTTACTTGCATTGTATGGCCCTACAGAGCTGTGATATTTTTCTAAAATACTTAATTTGTGTTCTGCAGAAGAAAGAAAGTCGTACACATCTGGGATGGCATGAGGGTGAGTTAATGATGAGAGATGACATTCTTGGGTGAACTATTCCTTTAATGAATAAGGGAAAGTGTATTTTAAGTGCTGTGACTGGTCACCTTTTTGCCTTCACTAGTTCATTGTATGGCCCAGCAGTGTGACAGATACATTCTTAGAAGTACAAATATTCTGTGTAGTCTTTCAATTAATATGATGTCCTAAATTAATATAATTATAAAAGAATGAGCAAAATGCTGTTTAAAATAATTTTAATTTAGCATGTCACATTACAGGTCAGCTACCCATGTATTCTGCTTGTATTAAATAAGTTTATATTAATTTGGAATATTTAGGCTAGGTTTTCTCAACTTGAATATTGAGTTAATCATCTTACACTCTCTTATCAGTTATCAGTTAATGTACATATTGAAATCAATCTTCTGAAAACAAAAATGTGAAATTTTTATGATTACCTTTTTTTTCTGTCATTAACATAAAGATGGGATGGAGAAAGACTCAGAGTCAGGCATCAGACAGTGTTTAGAATCAGCACTTTTCACGGTGGGACTGAGGGAGTAGAGTGGAACTGAAAGCAATTATTTTTCCACTATATTGCCCTTTCTGATATTTATAGATCAATGAGCTCTACATGGCTACTGTTGCATATGTAGTGCTGCTCTAAAATAAAACAAAAATTTAAGATTTTGTGCCATGGTTTTACTCGATAGACCTACTGATTTTTTTTAATAATTATTATGTCATAAAATACATTGTTGCCACACTTTCATGTTTCCCCCAAGTTATTCTTAGAGAACAATTGGCAAGAAAACATTTAAATTATATGTCGGGCTGGTCAGGATGCGTTAACAAACAGCAATGCTTAAAAAGTGCCACAAAGCCTCAGTGTTTTCACTGAGGAAATCAATCTAAAGAAAATCGAAATTGTGTTTATTAGACCAGAAAGGGCTGAAATTTAATTAATAGTCCATGCACAATGCTCACTTCAAAGTGTATTTGTGCAGCTCTGTTCTGTTTGTATGGTATTAGTGTATTACACATTCCAAGAGCATGCGTGAGGCTCATGATACAGCATTTTTTGTGTTTTCAGTGTAGTTCTGTGCACGCTCCACTGTTCCATCTCTTGTTCAGAGTAACAGATGGGCTCCAAAGTTCAATTTGCTTACTTGCGCTGAGTGCTTTATATTTAAAGCACTCCAAATTCACTTTAATTTCACTTTTGCGTAATATAACCCTTAAAGTCTTTTTAATGGCAGTAGAGCGTAGACAAAACATTAAATCAGTTTTTGAGCAAAAGGAATCACTTACTGGTTTTTTGTTTATCATATCGCAGTTCAAATGGCAATCACGACATTTTTAAAAATAACTGCAATATGACTTTTTGTCCAAATCCTGCAGCCCAAAAATCAACCTACTGTACAAATGGCTTACTTATTGTTGTATTTGCATAATAAACTGGCATAGAAGAATGCATATTAACAAAATATTACATTATTCAGCTTTAATTACTTGTAATTATTTATTTTAATTAAATATTACCTTAATTAATCTCATTATATGAGTCAATGCTAAACACAAAGCAATTACTGTACATTCATTTTCTGTCTGTTTCTCAGAGCAAAGGGTTGTGGGAGGGGAAACTGGCCCTTGACCAGTGTGGTGAAGCAAAATATACCTGCATCAAGAGTCAATGAGAAGTATCAAGCTGTCCTCTGCTCTTTCAACACCTAATAAAAACGGCAACAGATCGTACAGAAGATCACTGGCCACATCCATCTGTTTAACACAAATCAGCTGTCTTCAGCGGCTACTAATAGCTACATGGTCCCCTAAGGACACTTAAAAAATCTCTTTGCAAGTCTCCAGCACTGTAACTCAATGCAGGGGCCATTGCAGAGGATACAATTAGCAGCCTGGGACAACTCCTGCGCTGATCGAATGGCCCATCGGATACTTACTCCTCTTTAATTAGCGGTGATTAAATCAACCCCTGTTGGGGCTTATGTTTCCAGGGGAGAGGAGGGCAGATGGAGCACTTGTGGAGAACCAGAAATGAAGTAGAGAAAAGAAAGTGAGCTGGAACTCGAGCCTGGATCTACAGGATTTTGTTCTAGTCTTTGTTTCACTCAGTTAATGACAGATCAGTGACTATGTGTTGAATGCACTGTCAGAAAGCATGAGAGCGATACACTTTCCAGTTCGTTTTTTATTTAGTTTACATTTACTGTAGATCTCTGTTTATGTTGCCATTTTTGCATACTATCGACAGATATCTCAAAAATCCTTATTTCATTGGTTGGCAATGACTGCAAATGCTCTGGCTCACTGACTGGCTCACTGATCTACAATGTAGCAGTGGTTTACAAGTGATAGTGCTTCAGGAATGTCTCGGTTACTGATGTAAATATGAAATTAACACACTTCGCAATGATGTGCATGAATTAAAACCTGGTAAAGGTGTTAGGGGAAACCCAGCCTGCAGCCAGACAATGTCCTCCAAGGACACACACTTTGCCCATGCCAAGGAGGACATAAAGGTTTAAAAGGAGGTGGCATGCACCACTCATTCAGACTTGTTCTTCGGAGCTGAGCGCATGTGTGTGTGTGTTCGTCCCGTCACCTTATTCCTTGTGGCTGGAATTTATGGCGCATATCAGCGGACGCCCTCGCTTTGGTGGCTGAGTCCACAGGTGTTAAAAGAGTATATTCCAAAAGAGTATATTTTCTCTAAAAGAGCTTGCACAAATGATTGGCGTCTATTTAAAGATGTCCAGCTGATTTGGGAGAGATTCGGAGAGGTGCAGGTGGACCTGTTCGCCTCTCGAGAGTCCTCTCACTGCCCCTTTGGTACTCCCTGTCTAAGGCTCCCCTTGGCATGGATGCCTTTGGCCTCGGGGGCTGCGCAGGTACGCATTTCCCCCAGTGAGCCTCATTGCACAGATGTTGTGCAAAGTCAGGGAGGACAGGCAATAAGTCCTGATGGTTGCATCATACTGGCCCAACCGGACTTGGTTTTCAGACCTGATGCTCCTGGCAGTAGCCCCTCCCTGGCGCATTCCCCTGAGGCAGGACCTTCTCACTCAAGGGCAGGGCACGCTCCGGCACCCGCGGCCAGACCCCTGGAATCTCCACGTCTGGCTCCTGGACAGGACACGGAGGACTTAGCAGGCCTTCCGCCTGCGGTGGTAGACACGATCACTCAGGCCAGAGCCCCCTCCACGAGGTGGCTGTATGCTCTGAAGTGGTGTCTCTTTGTGAATTCGTGTTCTTCCCATGGGGAAGATCCATGGAGATGTGTAGTTGGGTCTTTGTTGTCCTTTCTACAAGAGGGCCTAGAGAGATGGCTGTCTCCCTCTACCCTGGAGGTGTATGTGGCTGCTATAGCAGCATATCATGAAACACTGGATGGGAGACCCTCTCGACAGCACAACCTGATCACCAGTTTCCTTAAAGGCGCGAGGAGATTGAATCCCCCTAGACCGCGCCTGATTCCCTCTTGGGATCTCTCTGTGGTCCTACCTACCTTACAGAGAGCCCCCTTTGAGCCCCTGGAGCAGGCCGAGCTCAGCACTTTGTCCCTGAAGATGGCCCTCCTGGTGGCGCTCACTTCTATCAAAAGGGTGGGGGAACTGCAGGCGCCCTCTGTCACCAGCGAATGCCTGGAGTTTGGGCTGGCACACTCTCACGTGATCTTGAGACCCCGGCCCAGTTACGTGCCCAAAGTTCCCACAACTCCCTTCCGGGATCAGGTGGTGAACTTGCAAGCGCTCCCTTCAGAGGAGGAAGACCCGGCCTTGTCATTGCTGTGTCCAATTCGCACCCTGAGCATTTACTTGGACCACACACAGAGCTTTAGATGTTTGAAGCAGCTCTTTGTCTGGTTTGGAGGGCAACAGAAGGGGAAAGCTGTCTCCAAACAGAGGTAGTCCCGTTGGATTGTGGATGCCATTTCTCTGGCTTACCAATCACAAGACCTGCCGTGCCCTTTGGGAGTCGGGGCACACTCCACCACAGGTGTTGCGTCCTCCTGGGTACTGGCGAGCGGCGCCTCTCTAGCAGACATATGCAGAGCAGCGGGTTGGGCTACAAGATCCTCAGCTAGACCTACACTCTGCCACATCTGCCAGAATGTTTCCTGCAACAATGTTTGACATATAACATGCCTTTGCGTAGCGTGAAAAAGTGACATATGGTCAAAAGCCACTTGAGATCTGATCAGTGTTCAGACTGAAACAGATTTCCAAAAATGTGATTTGAACTGAATTTCAAGTAACATATGAATGTACTGTAGCTTTAAATGGAATTGTAAAAATTATATTTCAAGTGATTTTTTTGCCATTCAGACTTGCTAAATAAGATTGGATTCTAATTGTATTTGCACAAAAATCGAATTTGGAGAATCTCCTCCAAACATGATCGTATCATGTGCGCCAACAGTGGGGTGCAGATCGTCACGGCCATATTGAACAGGCGAAGCCGCTTTAAATTGAGAAGTGGAGCCACAGAAACCTTTCTCGTGCGATCCCTCGGGAGCCAAAAAGAAAAATGTCGGGAGGAAAGGGAAGCGGCTTCAGCCTTCAGAACGAAAGTGAGCCGAGAGCAAAGCGGCTTGAGTTTCAAACATTCACAGTGAACACAATCAATCTCAGCGCACGCTACTTATAAAGCAGTGCTCATGCACGTCAGACAGAGGGATATACTTGCTCGTTTTCAAGGCCCAACACAGTTCCAAGATTGTCTGTCATGCAAAAGAAATCAAAACTCTCCTTATAATCACATATTAAAATTTATTCATATATTTATTCATGGTAATTTATTAATTACATTAATAAAAGGTTTATATTAATCTATGTAGTTTGAGTGTTTGGTTTTAAATGTTTTGTTCTTGTCAGCCAATAATTTGAACAAAATGCATTGCGGTCAGCACAATCCATGTAGGCCTCTTGTTGTTATCTTTGCATGGCGTTAAAGACTAAATCCATGCAATGGAGCTGTGGTGTAGTGGTTAGCATACATGCTCCTGACACATTGAGCTGTGGTGCTGATGTGGGTAATGCTGTAAGTACATACTATGACATGTCCTGGTCCCATTTTCCTCCTCCCCCCATGGTCTTGATGGTTTGTGCATGCTGACGCATGGATCTGTATTAACAGGAGAGTGACCAGAATGTGGCTATTGCATGTCTTGAAATGTCTAATAATGTAGCTTTCCAGTAATATGATTTTCATGACTATAAAATAGTGCCTACTGGTTGAGGCAGGAAGCTGTAAAAGCAATATATTTATGAGTGACATGTGTCTTAAATATGGGTTTGTTTTAAGCTTCTGTTGGAACCTGACTGATTTGATTTTAAGTGACATCTCAGTAGGCACTGTGCTTGCCATGGTTGGCATAGCATCCTGTTCTCATGGTAACGCTGACCAGACTTGAGTCACAAGTTCTGACCTTTTTAATTGTATTCTGTCTCAAAGTAAACGGTCACGTATTCTTGCTGAAAGAAAAATAAAAAATAATGAATGATAATATCAAGTTAAAAGAATAATTCACCCAAAATAAAAAAATAAAAAATTTATCATTATTTACTCACCCTCATCCCTCATGTTGATCCAAACCTGTATAACTTTCTTCTGTGGAACACAGAAGGAGAAACTCTGTGCGGGCCATTCTTGTCCGTGCATTTACAATGAATGTGTACTGAAGCTATCAAGCTTCAAAAAGGACATACAAGCACCATAAAATTATCAAAAGTGATCTGTACAGCTTGTTCTCAATATTCAAAGTCTTCTGAAGCCATACAGTACAATAACTTTATGAGGACTAAAATTTAAGTCACTATTCACTAAAAATCTTCACATTTGCCTTTGCTTTACTTGTGCGTTCATAAGAGTTCATAGTACACTACGTAGCAAGCAATGCCATACTAGTTTGGAATTACATTAGGTTACATTAGGTATTTTTTAATAACCCCACTGAATGAATACTTCTCCAATTTGAAGCACACTGCCTGGTTGTGACATTGGTTTTCAGCATACTGAAGGTATGGAGCAATACCCCTGCTGGGCAGCTTTAAACATTCATACTGTGTAAACAGAATTAAACCTCAAAAGGTTTTACACCAAAGCAATCTTCACAAAGCCCAAAGAGCACCTTTAGCAGCAAGACAGCTGCTGCCTTCAAGGCTCAGACACGTTTGCTGAACTGAGGTCTTTCATTGTTAAAAATAAAAATGCACCCTGCTTTATGGATCATATATTTAAAAAAGATGCTAAGGAATCAGATCTATAACGTAAAAACAGACAAAATAGCAAATGCCTCGAAAAAGATGTATAAAATATAGTTTGTTTTTTAAATAAAGATATACAAGGACACACATTTTGTATCTTTCTTTGGAGACTCACTTATCCACTGTGTACACTCACTGATCACCTGTATTGCCTGTTTGGCTTAACAAAACTTCACTTGTGTTTCCGGATTCACCGTCTCCCGCTTCCTCCTTACACACAAACTGTAAAGGTCTCACACTGGTGCCGAAACCTGGGAATTGGAGGAAGAAGTGCCACCATGGAATCCTCGCTTTACGGAGCTTCATCAGGCCCAAGGACAGGCAGGTCTTGTGGAGCCTGGTAGCCCAGGAAAGGTCCTCCACCATGACCCCAGGGGTAGCGACGGGTGTATCCCAACTCCAGTTGGCCAAAATGGAGCCCCAGGATGACCCAGAGGCATTAATTGGGCTCTTTGAGCAAACCGCGGCTGTCTCCAAATAGCCAAAAACCCAATGGGCAGTTCATCTACTACCCCTGTTCTTCTGGAGTAAGAGGACCTAAAGAAGGCTATCTTGCAACGGGTCAGCCACATCTCAGATCCCTCACGCTTGGCGAGGTCAGCCGCCCGTTTGTCTATGCCCAGCTGCTCCATGACGCCTGCCGGAGGTGGGTTCTAGCTGGGGGGAGGTTGTGATGCCGAGGATGTGATTGACCTGATGGTGCTGGAGCAATTCATTGCTTGTCTGCCAAGAGGAACTGTAGAATGGGTCTATTGCCATCGCCCGGCTGGCAGAGGATCATATAGCGGTCTATCCGGGTGCCGGCGAGCCTTCTGCATCATATCTCTCTCTCCTTTCTCCCCTCCTTCCCTTCCCTCCCTGTCCTTCCGCCCTGTTCCCACTCCTCAGAAATGGGGAATTCCCTCTCCTAAACCGGCTCTCTGGTCTCGGGGATCGTTCAATCCACTGGTTTCCCTTACCCCCCTCCGCTCTCCCTCCCAGGTGGGTGAATCCGCTGCCACAGGTGTGGACGTAAAGTCTGGGCAGATCTTTTGGAGCTGTGGGGAGCCAGGGCATTTCCAGGACCGGTGCCCAGTGAATGAGGTGGAAGCATTGGTTCGGATCCCCAACGCACTGCAGGCCGCCCCTGATCGAGCTGGAGCATACCGGATACCTGTGAGTATTAAGTGGGGTGCATACCAATCCTTGGTGGATTCAGATTGTAATCAAACCTCCATTCACCAAAGCTTGGTTCAGTCCGTGGCTTTGGTTACAAGACGGCGGGTGAAGGTAAGGTGTGTACACGGGGATATTCACGATTACCAGTTAGTGATGGTCATTATTGAATTTCAGGGACAAAAGCATAGTGTCGAGGCTGCTGTTAGTCCCTGCCTCACCCATCCATTAATCTTGGGTATGAATTGGCCAGCATTTATGAAGACTCTCAAAATTGGGACAAGTGGCTTGAGCTCCTATTATTTGCAGTTCGAGAGGTCCCGCAAGCCTCCACGGGGTTCTCCCCATTTGAATTATTGTACAGGCTTTGACCATGTGGCGTGCTCGAAGTCCCTTGGGAAAATTGGGAGGAGGGACCTTCAAACAGCAAAAATGAAATTCAATATGTTCTTGACCTGAGAGCATAACTCCATACACTGGGACAATTAACACAGGATAATTTGCTCCAGGCTCAAGAACATCAAAGCCGGCTGTATAATAGGGGTACTTGGTTATGGAAATTTGCACCGGGAGATAAAGTTCTTGTATTACTCCCCACATCGAGCTCTAAATTACTCACCAAGTGGCAAGGGCCCTTTGAGGTCATACAGTGAGTCGGGGAAATCGATTATGAGGTTAAACGAATGGATAGAAGTGGAGCACGTCAGATTTACCACCTCAATCTCCTGAAACCATAGAGAGAGGTGGTCCCCGTGACTTTGGCAGTGGTTGTTCTGGAGAGGGAGGAGCTCGGACCAGAGGTGAAATTAAAAGCTACCGATTGAGTCACCCCGGTCATTTGCAACTCACGGAGTTTGCCAGGTTGGAAGGAGAATTCTCCGACGTGTTCTCTCCTCTTCCCGGTCGTATGAATTTCATAGAGCACCATATTGAAATGACCCCAGGGGCAGTGGTACGCAGTTGTCCCTACCGATTACCCGAACACACAAAAAAAGGGGTTCGGGAAGAATTAAAGGCCATGCTGGATATGGGGGTAATAGAAGAATCCCCGGTGGTGTTGGTTTCGAAGAGTGATGACTCGGTCCGGTTCTGTGTGGATTATAGAAAAGTTAATGCAGTGTCTAAATTTGATGCATACCCGATGGATTGACAGCTTGATGAACTGCTCAATCGGTTGGCTGTGGCTCATTTTTACTCTACACTGGATTTGACAAAGGGATACTAGCAGATCCCCTTAATGCCAATGTCCTGTGAGAAAATAGAATTTTCTAAACCGTTTGGCTTTAACCAATTCGTGACACTTCCATTCGGTTTGTTCGGGGCCCCAGCTATGCTTCAGCAACTCATGGACAGGGTCCTCAGGCCGCATTCCTCTTATGCCGCTGCCTATCTGGATGATATCATTATCTACAGCAATGATTGGCAGCAGCACATGCAGCATCTGAGCACCTATTTTGCTTTTGGCAATGATTTCATTTTGCAGCATTATATACTGAATGTCAATGCAGCAGCAACACAAAGACCAAATAATTTCGACTGCACTGCACGTTCACAGATAGCTTGTGTGGTTGATTCTGTTTCTCAGAGCAGGTGAGGGGTGTAATGGATATACTTTGTGTACAGTTCACACTCCGGAGCACAAAGCAAGGTCATTTTGAGAAGTATTGTGTTGGTGTGTGCTGTGTGTTCAGCTCCCTCTAATAGCACTGTGTGTGAGGCTTCCATGCCTCTTACAAACAGAGAAGACAAAGGACACCTTATTGCTGTTTCACTCTCTCTTCCTCCAACAGTAACACAACCAATTGTTGGGTCTTAGGTCGTGACCCAACAATTGGTTTTGGGTCTGTTCTGATAGGGCCGTGAATAGCAAAGAGAAAACAAAGCTGAATGCAAATAATAAAATGCAACTAAGCATATTTTTGGCATTAGGCATATGAGCTTTTAAAAAAGTAGGAGAAAATGCTTTCCATATCTTTTGTTTTTGACATGCAAAAGTCACTTGGTAGAAGCTAGCCAAATTAGGTAGATTCCAACATGGACTGGTTCACTTGCAGCAAGGAGAAACATGGTTTGTGCCTACCAGTATTTGTTTTGTACAGTGTTGGGCCTCATGTATTCAGATAGAAGACAAAGGCAGGCCTTACACAGTCGTAAAACCTAACTCAGCCCCCACACACCAAGTCGTAAATCTTACTGATAAAAATCACGCCAAAATCAAACAAAGGGAGTCCAAAACAGACTACAAATCCCATGAAGCCTTGCTCACTAAAGAATCAAACTCTCAACTCCTGTTGGATGAGGCACACAACAGAACGTCCTTCAAACCATGACATCATCAGGAGTAGAAATACCTCTGAAATGCTTCCAGGATTTGCTTCCAGCAACTTTGTTTGCCGAGTATAGACGTAGCTCATCGCTGCTCTCAGGTGCAACCTCGTGGCACAAGGAAGTAACGTCTGACTTGAAACTGTGGCCATACAATCTCCATCTCGCTGGATGAGTTGAGATTACTCTGTGTTCAACCGAACACTCAACCGAGCAATCCGCATCTTCATCCATTTGCCTGCAGAAGTGAAGAGATTAAAGATTTCTCTTCCATCTTCAATCAAGTCGACATTTCTGAAGTTCTCCGCCAGCCCGCCAAGAATCAACAGCCGTGCCCGCCAACAGAGCGAGGAAACAGCCTCCCATCATCACACGAGCCTCAAGGAACCGGGTCGGAGTTAAAGGACGGAGGGACACACATTCTGCCTGTGTCCTCATGCGATTCAAGTAAGAGGTTTATGTCTGGGCAGAGATAGAATATTATAGTGTGTTATTCTTGTGTTTCAAGGTTTTTGCTTGTACAGTTTACGGACCGCCATGTCCACTCATTATTAATACTCAGGGTATTAATTATCACAAATTTGTTTTGCTGTATTGTGGTCCAAACAAATTGGACTGTTGTGCATTTTCACCATCGCGGGTGAGACCGGCAAACTGAGTTATCCATTAAAGAGTCAAAGAACATGGGACTTTTATGAGCCGTCCACCGCGTCTCTGAGCAATAAACTAACAGCTGCTTTCTCTCTCACGATCACGAAATCGGCTTTAGGGCCGTCACTTTATTCTCTCTCTCATACTAACCACACACACACACGTGACCCCTCACAAACACACACACCCTCATGTGTTATAGGATTATTTTGATTTCCATATCTAATCATATCACTGTTTAGTTTGTAGTTGTAAGTCGGAAGTTTAATGACTGCATTGTATTAATTATTAATTGATATTACTGCATAAATAAACTTTGTTATATTACAAAGAGAAGTGTTTTGGTTTGTTTTGCATACGCCTGTGTCATGCTGACGGGATGTCAGTGCTCGGATTCAAGCCTTCATTCATTGTTTTTTTTTCCCCGAAAATCGATATTCTTCAGATGTCGATTTTCCTAAGAAGACAATCTAATATTGAGACTGTTATACTATCTGGTTATTAGTCCCTGATTCCAGGGTGGTGCCCCGTCAGTGTTAATCCTTATTAATATTCTGTTTATTTTTGATAATTGATAATTATCTTTGATGATTTTTGAATTTGAATGATCAATAAGCTAGTGTTAATTTTAATTAATGTTTCATCGATGTTAACAATTAATGATTATCTTTGATAATTGTTGATTTAAAGGATTAGAAAAGCTAACATTGATTCTCATCAATGTTCTATTGATTTTAATAATTAATAATTGTCTTTGATAATTATTAATTATTGCTAATAACCAAACCCGCTCCTAAACGTAGTGCACTACATTTACTGGAGCCCCATATGAGGTTTTAATGAGTTAGATTCAATTAATTAATTTAAATATTAATTAATAACTAAAGAAATAATGATGAATTATTTCTTATAGTAACACTGACTTAAACAACCAGTAAAGCCCTACAACAGTGAATTATTGGATGACAAGATCATAAAAGCATTTAGAAACTAAAACTGTCAATATTCTCAATATTTATTTTAAGGACATTTTTGTTCATTTTTTTAAACAAAATTATTGATACTGTATAGGGTGCCACTTGATGCCCAATGTTAAATTTGGGTCCTGAAGCAAATCCAGTTGAGAACCACTGTTTTAGAATATCAAGCACACCGTTAGTAATGCAGTCGGTTCAGCTCTGTAGTTTTGGAGGATAGTGTTTCATGCTCAGACAGAAAGTGAGTTTACGTATGTGTGTGTGGGCAGGTTTGGGTGGTTTATGAGGAAATTTTTTTAGGTTACAAACTGGTAATTACAAGGGTATTATGCTATAAATGTGGTTTATGAGGACATTTCTAATGTCCCCATAATTCAAATCGCTTAAAAAAACATACTAAATAATGTTTTTTTGAAACTGTAAAAATGCTGAAAGTTTTTTGCGACAGTTACACTGTAAAAAAAATCCTGTTAAATTTGTGGTAAAAAACGTCATGGTTACTTGTGTAACTTCCGTTCCCTGATGGAGGGAACGAGACGTTGTGTCGATGTAGTGACGGGCGAGTTGTGACATACAATGCGAGCGCAAACCGCCTTGGTGGTTGACATATGCTACCGTTGTCGTGTTGTCTGTCTGAACTAACACGTGCTTGCCCTGGATCAATGGCCGAAACCTCCGCAGGGCGAGCAGAATTGCCAACAACTTGAGGTAGTTGATGTGCCAATGCAGTCGCGGACCCATCCAGAGGCCGGCGGCTGCGTGCCCATTGCAAACAGCACCCCAGCCTGTTTTGGTGGCGTGTCGTGACCACGACGCGCCTGGGGAGCAGTTCTAGAGAAACACCTGCCCGTAGGAACGAGAGGTCGGTCCAAGGGCTGAAAAGACAGTGACAGACCAACGTAATGGCCACGCGGTGTGTCCCGTGGCGCCACGGCCGTCTCGGGACTCAACCAGTTCTAGAGGAACACCTGCCCGTAGAAATGAGAGGTCGGTCCAAGGGCTGAAAAGATGGTGACAGACCGGCGTGAAGACCACGCGACGTGTCCCATGGCGCCATGCCCATCTCGGGACTCGAGTCTGGAGCTAGTGCTGAAGCGGCCTCATATGCATCAACCCGAGTGGGGTGGCCACCGCCAAGGATGCCATATGCCCCAGGAGCCTCTGAAAAAGTTTTCTGTTTGAATGCCTTTAAACAGGCCAGCACCGACTGGGTGCGCTCGTTCGTAAGGTGCGCCGTCAAGGAGACTGAGTCCAACTCCAAACTGAGAAAAGAGATGCTCTGAACCAGGAGGAGCTTGCTCTTTTCATAGTTGACCCGAAGCCCTAGTTGGCTGAGGTGTGAGAGCACCAGGTCCCTGTGTGCGCACAACATGTCTCGAGAATGAGCTAGGTTTAGCCAGTCATCGAGATAGTTGAGAACGCGAATGCCCACCTCCCTTAACGGGGCAAGGGCAGCCTCTGCGACCTTCGTAAAGATGCGAGGAGACAGGGACAGGCCGAAAGGGAGGACTTTGTACTGATACGCCTGACTCTCTGACGCAAACCGCAGGAAGGGTCTGCATCGAGGAAGGATCGAGACGTGGAAGTACGCATCCTTCAGGTCTACCGCCGCGAACCAATCTTGATGCCGGACGCTTGCCAGAATGCGTTTTTTGTCAGCATCTTGAACGGGAGTCTGTGTAAAGCCTAGTTCAGAACTCACAGGTCCAAGATTGGCCGCAACCCACTGGCTTTTTTCGGTACGATGAAGTAGGGGCTGAAAAACCCCTTCTTCATCTCGGCTGGAGGGACAGGATCTATCGTGCCCTTCCGTAGGAGGGTAGCGATCTCCGCGCAAGGTAGCAGCGTTTTCGTCTTTCACCAAGGTAAAGTGGACACCGCTGAACCTGGGCGGACGCCCGGCTAAGTGAATCATGCAGCCGAGTCAGACGGTCCGGACCAGCCCTCGCGACGGATTGGAAAGCGCAAGCCATGTGTCCAAGTTCCGCGCAAGGGGGACCAAAGGGACAACGTCATCGGACGTACCAGCAGGTGGGGCCTTGCGGCGGGGCGGAGCTCGAGGTGCACACCACGTTGTGGTCGTGCTGAGTCTAAGGACATTGAAGCACTTACCTGGCTCCTTGTGACCACCCCCGGAACAGCCTGGAACGGGGGAGGAAGAGGCCTGTCCTCATGACCCGTGGAGACTGTCACATCGGGGGCGGGTTTGTGCCACAGCTGGGCGCTCAGGGGCAGGAAACCGCCACTGGAGCGCCAAACCTGCCAAATAGAGTGGTGGACGGTGGTCGTGATGACAGCCGTGCACACCGGATACATGACCCAGGGAACAAGTAAACCACTCTTGCTGAGCTCTTGAGCGCAATTAAATGCAAAAGGTAACAAAAAGATGGAGATCTGCTTACCAGCTCCAGAGCAGTGGGTTTCGTTGTCCCTGGGTCGCCCATCTCAAGGGTGTTTTTCAAGGGTTCTGGGCGGCCACGAGATGGGTGGCGTCTGCTTCCTGTGGTGGGCTCCACGCTGGGGCCGGGCCGAAGGGGCGGGCTGCGGCGGAGCCGGTGCAGTCACCGCAGGGGGACGCCCTTGGCGATGAGTAGACGGGGTGCGGGATCTTGAGCCGCACCGGGGCAGGATATGCCGGCTAGCATCCATCTACTGCTCTACCATCGAAAACTGCTGTGCAAAGTCCTTGACGATATCGCCAAATAGGCCCGCCTGGGAAATGGGGGCAGCAAGGAATCGTGTCTTGTTGGCCTCACCCATCTCGACCAGGTTGAGCCAAAGGTGGCACTCCTGGACCACTATTGTGGCCATCGTCCTCCCAAGAGACTGTGCCATGACCTCCGTCGCTCGGAGAGTGAGGTCGGTTGCCGAGCGCAGTTCCTGCATCAATCCCGGGGTGGAACTACCCTCGTGCAGTTCCTTTAGCGCCTTGGCGGACTTGCAGGAGAGCCATGGCGTGCAGGGCAGAGGCGGCTTGTCTAGCAGCACCGTAGGCCTTGGCCGTCAGAGACGACGTAAACCTACAGGCCTTGGACGGGACTTTGGGCACCCACGCCAGGTGGCGGCGCTCTGCAGGCATAGGTGCACCGCGAGCGCCTTTATCCACTGGGGGATTGCCGAATAGCCCTTGGCCGCCCCACCATCGAGGGTAGTGAGGGCGGGGAAGCTGAAAAGATCGGGACCTGGCAGTAAAAAGTGCCTCCCACGACCTTGTCAGCTCTTCATGCACTTCCGGGAAGAAAGGATGGGAAAGCATGTCGTCATCTCCGCGTCAGCCTGTGACTGGGCAGTCGACCCCGAAGGGAGGAGCCCAGCTGAGGCTTCCGACTGGATGAGCCCACTCTCCGATGCTGCGCTCGAGAGCTCATCACTTTCGCAGGCTCCGAATAAGAGGTCGAACTCGCCGTGAGACGAGCCGGCAGACTCATCCGGAAGCCTGATCGGGGCAGATGAGCGTGCTGGGGAATGGGAGGTCCGCGGGGGGATACCCGGCGGAGGCGGTCCCATTGGGTTCCCCAAATCGCCCCCAGTGCTAGCCGCGCTGGCCTCAAACCCGTGGGTAAAAGGACCGAGGCGGGAGCCTCTGGGGTGGCTCGCTTTCTTACGAAGGCGAGCCGCGACCGCAACATTGCCATGGACATATTCTCGTAATGAGAACATGACCATCCACGAACACTGTCTCCGCGTGAGCAGTGCCCAGACACGAAAGACAGTGATCGTGACCGTCAGAAGGCGAGAGACAACGAGTGCAACCAGAAATAACACACAATCGGAAAAGCATCTTTAAAAAGACACGTCTTTAAAAAGACGTTCTGTGTGTGCCGCTCTTTTAGAGAAATATACTCTTTTAGAGAAATATACTCTTTTATTTCTGCTGAAGCGCCCAGGGGCATTCTCTGCAGTGCACCAGTGCAGAGGGGGGAGAAGCCGCTGAAATGCACCGTCAGATCCAGCAGAGGTGAATGAACAGTAGTATTCAGCTCAGTGAACATGACCGTTCTGCTCCGAAGAGAAAATTTGAATGAGTGGTTGCATACCAGCTCCTTTTATACCCATATGTCCAGGGGAGTGGCATGCAAATACCACTCGCCAATTTTCATTGGCCTTTTATCAAAGACCAGAGGTTTCTCGGGCTCCCAAGAGTGACCCCTAGTGTCACTATATCGACACAACGTCGAGTGAGTGACAGATAGGGAACTGGCACCTGTGGTTTCCAGAAATTCGCCGTAAAAAATACGGTAATCACGTTTCAGGCTTTAAGGGATGTCATTTTGATGCCTGTATATTTAATGGTGCAGTCCCATCGTTTATATTATTAAATAATAAACTTTATATATTTACCTTCTGAAACTGTAAAAATCTGCTTTTCACTTTATAATGTATTGTTAATCACTGTAGTAATTAAAAAAGGGCACATGATGACATGAAGTTCATCAATAGAGGCTCTTCCTGGAGCAATGACCAATAAACATAGAGACAGTGCTCAGTGTCACTCATACAAACACTAAACACCATCAGGGTAACACGTGAAATTAAAATAATGTAATAAACATTAACTAAACTACATCAAATATAACACAGAACACCCCAATGTACATAACTGATATTAAAAATTAGAAGAAACATAACTAATTACATAAAATATAATGAAATGAACTGGGTCACGCAGAGAATTCTGGGAATGCCCGATTATTATTTTTTTACTGTAATTTTAAAAATAATTTACCGTAAAAAGTACATGTACTCTCTTGTTAAACATAATATATATTTTTACTGTTAATTATACAGAAAATAATACTTATTACATAAAAATAAAATAATAATTTACCAAATTTTATCATAAAACTACATGTATTGTCTTTTTAAATATATTTTAAAAAATGTACTGTATATAATAAGGTAACTACCCGTTAAACATGTCAAATGTAAAACTTCAGAAAGTTTTTTGTGAGGGATAGGTTTAGGGGTAGGGTTAGGGGATAGAATCTATAGTTCGTGCAGTATAAAAATCATTATGCCTATGGAGAGTCCTCATAAGGATAGCCGCACAAACATGTGTTTGTGTGTGTGTCTGTGCTTGCGTGCATACATACTTGAGTGTAAGAATGCCTCAAAGTACAACCTAAGCCTGTTTTCACTGTGTGTTGATATGTGTCATATCAATTTGGCCTTCCTATCGTCCAAGGCTCTGTGGCAATGGAACAAAATTGCTGGAAAATGTATGCAAATAAGACCCTTGTTTTATTCATAGAGCTGGAAACTGAGCTATAAGGGCTTCCATTGTTTTTTATTACTATCAATATGAAGTCGCTCTCTGTAATTACAGTTAACAGCTGCAATGCCTGTAAGGTACATATAACAAGGCCAAAGACCAGAAAAGTTCACAACGAAAGCTTAACAAAATTAGTGTTTTAGGGAAAGGAAGAGAGGAGAGAGAATGTAGATGTAATGGAAGGGGGGGAAAGACACCACATAAGGTATAGTGTCTTAATTCTCCTCTTTGGGCCATTTCAATAGTTATTTCGTTTGGGCCATTCCAATATTTTCCATCATAGAGTAGTTGGGATCGATGTTGGGGCAGCTACTTTGAAAATACTTATATTTTAAAGTACTCAAGCTACCCATTGAAGTTATTCACACTACAAGCTTGTTGTGTTACAGTCACATGTAAACTTCTTTTTTTTGGCAGCTGTAAATTCTTTGTCCATTATTTTATCTCAGCTAGCTTTTTAATTTGTCTGTATACTCTCCGTAAATTGTATTATGTATTATTTACTTTTATTTACCTTCTGATATAATCTAATGTGCACATTTTAAATGATTACAATATCCCCAGTATCCTCTTGAACTTCTGACTAATGTGAATTTGTCTGGTGTGTTGCAGGGCAGTGAGGTTGGAGACGTGGACAAAAACAAGTGCTGTACACTGTGTAATATGTCCTTCACTTCAGCGGTGGTAGCACAATCTCATTATCAAGGCAAGATCCACGCTAAGAGGCTTAAACTTCTGCTGGGTGAACAGCCTGCCATAACAGCCAAAGGTAAGTCTAGTACCCACTAGGCATTGCAATCAGTAGGTACCTGACGATACAATATTAAATCAATATCTGGGTCGTGATATAAAAATATTGGGATTCTTTATTTTTAGTGTATTACAATTCAAAATGTGATATAGTGTGACATTTTACTTGTTTTTCTGTCATTGCATAACAATTACTGAACTTCCTGCTTAACTTTATTGTAGAACCATAGAAGTAGCATAAAGCCTAGGCATGTCAGTGAGCGTGTTTATAGACCAATTCAAGCATGTAAACAATAACAAGAAATTCGAACGCAAGTTTTCCTGCAGCACTTCCGTTTTTTTCCTCAAATAACATCAAACGTTTACCTGAAGTGTCTTATCCAGACGTTTTGTTGATAATGAGTGTCTACGTGAGAGAGGCGATGAAAATGTATCGTAGTTTAGATGCTCACAATTATTTCCTCAGCGGAGAGTTTGGGAATGCTCGCTTCTGTTAAAACAAAGTCTTTTTAGGCAAGTCAGGTCACTCGGTGGACATCTTTGGAACGCTCTCGGCAGCTATTTTGTATGTAAACAAGTGGCATACAAGTGCATCTGCTATCTACTTGAATGGGAAAATACCAAAATCCCCAAAACAGTTGGTCAAGATTACTGTCAAAGAACATATTTCAAATCAGCAGTAACTTTGTTTGCACTTTGGTCGTTTGTTGACCTACTATATCCCATTGTAATTCTGTGTGACAATGGTGAATTATCAGTATTCCATATACAGTATGTGTATATATACATATTATACAGCACATGCTGTTTCTTACGTAAGATGGTGCTGATGTTTCAGTGTTTGACTTGATTTACATTTGACATTGCTAATTGACAAAGAAGCAACCTGGAAGCAAACTATAGCAACTTGGACTCAAAAAAGAAATACATACAGTATGTGTAGCTTATGTGTTATATGTAGCTCAATATCTGTTTGACAGCCAGTTGTATTTCATGAAATTTCAGTGTTGAAGTAATGAATCCTGTTCTATATTTGTTGCATAAACTCTTTGATGTATAAAAAAAAAAAAAAAAAAACATCAAAATATATCAGAATATATTCTAATATATTCTATTTTTTTAGATCCATTTGTGATATGTATATACATGCCAGGTCACTGGTCAGTTTGTTGACCTACAGTAATGCCACAGTATGTCTAATTTTCTCACACACTTGCTCTCCTTTTTCCCCAAAAATATATATATATTTTAATTAAAAATATAGTATCCGATCTTGCCGTTAGAATACTGATAGTATCGAAAGTATTGTAAAATATGATACTTTACATTTTTCCCCGCACCTCTAGCACACACACACATACTGCCAAAAAGTTTCTGTTAAAACACTGCTCTGTGCAGCTCTCTGGGGGGGTGTTTGTGTTGGAGGGACTCTGCCGGAGTGGGCTGTCTATGTATCCGTCAGCAGTGTGTGGCTGGGGGATCAGGGCAGGCGTTGGAAAGAGGTGGACACTCTCAGCCTTGCACTGCACATCAGTGCTCAACGCTTGCGTGCCTACAGGGGTAATTGACCTAAAAATAAGGCAGAAGAGAGA
Organism: Myxocyprinus asiaticus; assembly: GCF_019703515.2. Taxonomy (NCBI): domain Eukaryota; kingdom Metazoa; phylum Chordata; class Actinopteri; order Cypriniformes; family Catostomidae; genus Myxocyprinus; species Myxocyprinus asiaticus. The sequence goes on along the minus strand of NC_059347.1, from coordinate 42,280,772 downwards.
GAGAGTGTGTGCTTGGTGTACAGTGTATGTGTGTCCGTCTGTCTGTCTGAGACATTATAAAAGGAGCTTTACAGAAGCAGCCTGCTGGAAGCATGGAAGCAAACTAGAAGTATAACTTTCTATGAGAATGCTGTCATCACACTGTCTGTATATTTGTGTATTTCTGTGCTCATTCTTGCATGATGCCTGTATCATGGCAGTACTTTGTTGCACTACATAGTGCTGGTGCATTTTAGGTTTTTGATCTTCTTACAGCATAGTGGCATAACATTTTCCCTATAACACAAGCTGAAAAACACTTGGGGATGCAGGAAGGCAGTACAGGGTACCAAGTTCAGTCAAAAATCGCTAAAAAATATGTCTACTTATGTCCCCTTGGCAATCAGACTACTCAATGAAAGAACTTTTACGATTTCCTTTTTATCAGCCAAGTTAACAGAATTTTGATTAATTTATGTGACCTTTTACGAATCTGGGACTTTGTGATTTTCGTGATACATAACGTTTTAATTGATCTCATTTATCCCTACTCACTGAGCACGGGATATCTGTAGAAGTTCACTTCACATGACAGAATTTGTTCATTTGAAATAACCTGCAACGTCATGAAACAGACAATGCTTGAGTCACACTGATTAAGGTGTTCAAGTAAGATGACACAATATACTCATGTATATGCATATAAATACTATAAATAACCTTACATCCATATATTTATAAATTTATATAATACATCCACATGTATACTAATAAAAATGTAATGATATATATTTACAGTAAATTAATACATTTATCCAGACTTGTAACCCATAATATAAAAAATAAACGTTACAGTATGCAGTTATTTTATAATATGTGTGTCTTCATAAAGGATTGCGCCGAGATCAATACAAGTTAAGCTCAATCGACAGCATTTGTTGCATAATGTTGATTACCACAAAAATTAATTTTGACTAGTTTCTCCTTTTACTTAAAAAATAAATAAATAAATAAATAAATTGAGGTTACAGTGAGGGACTTACAATGGAGGTGAATGTGGCCAATTTTTAGAGGGTTTAAACACAGAAATGTGAAGCTTATAATTTTATAGAAGCACTTGCATTAATTCTTCTTTTAAAACTCATGTATTATTTGAGCTGTATTGTTTAAATTGCCATTTTTACAGTTGTTTTAGGGTTTGTTGACATTGCATCGTCATGGTAACAAAATTGTAAAATTGGCTAAAACTTTAAACAGAAAAGGTTTGTAAGTGATTTTATCACACTAAAATCATGTTTACATGCATATCCTTCTTGTCTTGTGGTTATACTTTTGAAACAGTGAGTATTTTAACGTTCACAAATTGGCCCCCATTCACTTCCATTGTAAGTGCCTCACTGTAACCTCGATTTTTGCTTCTTTTTTTTTTTTTTTTTTGTGGTAATCAACATTATGCCACAAATGCTGTCGACTGAGAACAATTTGTATTGAACCCGGAACATTCTTTTAACTTTAATAAGACCAATTGTCATGATGGATGTAACAGTCGCATCTTGTGTGCTTTGCACTCACGCACAACTGCATAGAAAGAAAACCTGAGGTATATTAAGCCTAACTGAAATGCCAGCATCTCAAACCTCTTTTGTTTATTTTATTTAAGCATTTATTTTAGCCAATCTACGTCAGTACTCTGGTGGTTCGCAATGACTACTGGGTAAATTTCCCTCTCCACTTCCTGTGAAGTGGTGTGTCAAAGTACACTCATTCCCTGTGCCATTTGGAATGTCCTTCCAGCTGAACATGTACACTCCCTTTGGATTGGAATCTCACTTAATATGGCTGAATACCATGTGAAGTCCACTTCACAGCACCCTAACAGTTGATTGGAACACACCTATAGAGAGAGGCTCCATGTGTCGTTTTGATTTCAGCCAATGGGGAGAGAGCACACGGCATGGTGACTACACTGGCTCTCAGTTCCTTTCAACATCCATTAGTCACCAGCTCTCTTACTGGCTGTGCCTCCAAATGGCCAGCATTTATTAATTACACTCACTGGACAGCTGAACCACATATGGCATAGTTAGGAGGCCCACCACATCACAACCAGTGTTTAGGGTCAATTACTCAATTCTGACGCTTGAGATGGTCGAACATGCATGTAAAACTGATGTGATCTAATGGGCGTACATGTTAGCTTGGTGGATGAAAACTAGTGGATAACTGACACTTTTCTTCCATGGTCCATGTGACTGGCATGCAGCACACTGTACTTTTTAGCTGATAACTGGTTTTTTTTCTGTTACATTTTTTTAAGGTGACTGTGATTGAAGCATTTCTGGCTCCAAGCAGGCAAAGGAAGTGCTGGAGATTTGGCTTCAACTTCTCCAGCAGGAAATTAGACTAAACCATTTCAGTCAGGAAGGAGGGTCCCTCGTTTATCTCTTGATATCTTTGCAATAGTTACTATGATTAATTTATCTATAAGTCATTAGTTTGATTATGCTTAAATTAGGGATGCACCAATGTATCGGCCAATTATTGACCAAATTAAAAATATATGCAAATCGGTTTTAAGCATGAAAACGTTGATAAGAAAAAACAGTGGTTTATTTATAATTAATTATCATTACACTTTGTAAAAACTCTGTGAATTCAAATGCACAATCCAGAAATAATAAATGTAAAAGGGTTGGCACTCATAAGAACATGTAATATTAAAAAATTGTATCATTCTCGTTCTCACATTAATGAGGGAAAACCAGCGTTACAGTCATGACAGTTGTGAAAGTGACACTTTCCTATACATGATGAGGTAAAACTATCTAAAACGCTTTGAAACCAGCAAACTTTGACTTCTGACACATTGGTATGGTATCTATTAAGACTGCACGATTGATTGACTTAAGATTGAAATCTCAGTATGGTCTTGCATGATCACTAAACCTTGAAAGCTTAAAAATAGACTGCATTCAGCGATTCATTCAGCGCTTCAGTAGCTGTGTGTATGGCATTATCTATTATCCATTATACCACAATAGAACTTAAAAAGGGCGTTTTGTTCCTCTGGTAACTTTTTATTTTTCCATGATGTGGTTGAAATTGAACATGCATATATATATATATATATATATATATATATATATATATATATATATATATATATATATGAATTAGTGATATTCTATTATATACAGTACAAACATGTAAAATGTGAGTTCTGTTGTTTTGAACTGCAAAAACAGAAGTGCAAACATGTTTTAGAAGTACAAAATAATATTTTTTCCAATCAATCATAATGCTTTGATATTTAATTATTTTTCAATATGTTTAATCTTTTTTATCTTTTAGTTATCTTTCATTGTGGTTCTCTTTACAGTTTTGGCCTGTCATGTGTTCAACAGGTCCAATCCATGTTCAATGGTTTTTTGTTCCCCTTCTGTCACTCACTCGACGTTGTGTTGATGTAGTGACACTAGGGGTCGCCCTTGGGAGCCCCAAACACCTCAGATCTTTGAAAAAAGGCCAATGAAAATTGGTGAGTGGAATTTGCATGCCACTCCCCCAGACATATGGGTATAAAAGGAGCTGGCTCGCAACCACTCATTCAGATTTTTTCTTCGGAGCCGAGCGGTTGTGTGTCAGCAAGCTGTCTTCCACTACCGGTCCATTCACCTCCCAAGAAGCGTTTCCTGTTGGATATATGGCGCATTCCAGCGTCTTTTCTCTCCTTCTGAACAAATCTGTGCAGATTACACCCCTGGGCGCTTCGACAGCGCTAAGAGAGTTTATATTCCTGCAAAGAATATATTTTCTCTATTAGAGCAAACACATTGACGTGAATGTCTTTTTAAAGACGCGTCTTTTTCAAGATGCCTTTCCGTCTTTGTGTGATTCCTGGATGCGGTCACTATCTCTCCGCTTCCAATGGCCACGGGTGCTGTCTCACGTGTCTGGGTCATAATCACACTGAGGCAGCATTCGTGGATGGTTCATGTTCTCATTGCGAGAATATGACCATGGCAATGTTGCGGTCGCGGCTTTCCTTCTTCTGGGGGAAAGCCACTCTAGCCGCCCCCCGCACCGTGCCTTCTACCTCCGGGTACGAGACTGGCCCGGCTAGCGCTGGAGGCGAGTTGGGGGCTTCAATGTGTGCGGCTCCACCGGGTAAATCCCCGCAGACCACCCATTCCCCAGCATGCTCATTTGCCCCCGGCGAGTTCCGAGAGGAGACTAGCTCACCCCAGGGCCAGCTTAGTGTCTCTTTCGGAGCTCAGGAGCGGGATGAGTGCTCGATCGCTGCATCAGAGAGCATACTGGTGATGTCAGACACTGAGGACTCGACTGGGCTGCCACCTTCAGGTCGGCCCGCCCAGTCTGAGGCTGACGGCGAGATGACCGCCTTGGTTGCCCGGGCCGCCGTGTGTGTCGGGTTGGAGTGGAATCTTCCACCCTCCCCTGAACCCTCGTGGCTAGATGATTGGTTCCTGTGTTCAGGGCACTGTTCACAGCCACGGCCCCCCCCACCCCCGGTCCCTTTCTTCCCGGAACTGCACAACAAGCTGACGAGGTCGTCAAGGGCACCTTTTCTGCCCAAAACCGACCTCCCAGCTCATCCGCTCTCACTACCATTGATGGCGGGGCGGCCCACAGGTCACCTGGCACTCCCTTCCAAGGCCTGTATGACGACATCGTCTCTGACAGCCAAAGCCTACAGCGCCGCTGGTCAGGCCGCGTCTGCCCTGCATGCCATGGCCCTCCTGCAAGAACACTAGGCCAAGGCACTAAAGGAACTGCACGTGGGTAGTCCTGATCCCAATGTGATGCAGGAGCTGCGCTCGGCGACCGACCTCGCCTTCCGGGCGACTAAGGTCACGGCATGAGCACGCGGGCAGGCGATGTCCAACCTCGGGGTCCAGGAACACCACCTGTGGCTGAATCTGGTCGAGATGAGAGACGCGGACAAGGTTCGCTTTATCAATGCCCCCATCTCGGCCTATTCGGCGACACCGTCGAGGACTTCGCTCAGCAGTTCTCGGCGATGAGGAAGCAAATGGAGGCTATACAACACATCTTGCCCCGGCGCATCTCAAGAATCCATATCACGTCTGCTCGCCGAGGGCGTCCCCATGTGGCGGTGAAGGCCCAGGGGGCTCCACCTCAGCCCGAGCCCAGTTCTCTGCCCCAGTGTAGAGCAATATTGGCCCACCCAGACTTGGTTCTCAGACCTCATGCTCCTCGCGACAGCCCCTCTCTGGCGAATTCCCCTAAGGAAAGATCTTCTTTCTCAGGGATGGGGCACCATCTGGCACCCACACCCAGACCTCTGGAACCTCCACATCTGGCCCTTGGATGGGACGCGGGAGACCTAAGTGGCCTACCACCAGCAGTGGTAGACACAATCACTCAGGCCAGAGCTCCCTCCACGAGGCAGCTTTAAATCCTGAAGTGGCGTCGGTTCGCGAATTGGTGTTCTTCCCGAGCTGAAGACCCTCAGAGATGCGCAGTCAGGTCAGTGCTATCCTTCCTGCAGGAGAGGCTGGAGGAACAGCTGTCCCCCTCCACTTTGAACGTGTATGTGGCCGCCATAGCGGCACACCATGATACAGTGGATGGTAACTCCTTAGGGAAGCAGAATCTGATCATCAGGTTCCTGAGAGGTGCCCGGAGGCTGAATCCTCCTAGGCCACGCTTGTTCCCCTCATGGGATCTCTCCATGGTCCTCCTGGGCCTTCGCGGAGCCCACTTTGAGCCGCTTGAGTCAGTCGAGTTGAAAGCCCTCTCCTTGAAAGAGGGTCGGGGACCTGCAAGCGTTCTCTGTCAGTGATACCTGCTTGGAGTTCGGTCCGTGTGACTCTCACGTAATCCTGAGACCCCGGCTGGGCTATGTGCCCAAGGTTCCCACAACCCCCATCAGGGATCAGGTGGTGAACCTGCAAGCGCTGCCCCAGGAGGAGGCAGACCCAGCCCTGTCATTGTTGTGTCCGGTGCGTACTTTGCGCATCTACTTGGATCACATGCAGAGCTTTAGATGCTCTGAACAGCTATTTGTTTGCTTTGGCAGAGAGTGGAAAGGGAACACTGTCTCCAAACAGAGGCTTGCCCATTGGATCGTGGATGCCATCGCTATGGCATACCAGGCCCAGGCCGTGCCTGCCCCTTCGGGAATACGAGCACACTCCACAAGAAGTCTGGCATCCTCGTGGGCACTGGCCCATGGCACCTCTCTAGCAGACATCTGCAAGGCAGCAGGCTGGGCAACACCCAATGCCTTCGTGAGATTTTACAATCTCTGGGTTGAGCCGGTTTCGTACCGTGTTCTAAGTTCGGGAATATGGACAGCTGGACGGGTGTATCGCTTGCATATAGCGCCTTTCCCCTCCAAAGAGGTGAAGATGTGCGCTTCTTTTCCCATGCGAGTTCACGAACCCGTGAACCCTGGATGTCCTTCCTCCTTAGCCCTGTGGCTCACGAATTCAGTGGAGGAATTCATGTCAGGAACCAGTACGTGTGCTAATATACCCTTATTGGGGTAGGTGCTCCACAGTTGCCGGTTACTCCGGTAACCCCCTGTGATGTATCTTCCACAGTACGGTCTCCCTGTCAGCAGACCTGTGTCTCCCTTCGACAGAGCCCTCTCTGTCCCGGTCACCATATTTGTAGAGCTCCTCCCCTTTCAGGCAGGACCTACCACCGTGCCTCTTCCATGTGCGGCTCTGAGCCCACATGACGTGCTTGCCACATGTTACCTCCCCTCCGGGCAGGATGTGGTCTCCGTGGGGTCTTTTCCCCCTGAAAGAATAGGATAGGAAAAGAACACCTTGCCCAGCACATATATTGAGCATTAAAATGGCCCCAGCCAAATAACTGAATACTCTGTCGAGAGAAAACATAGAGAGAAAAGGCCGCAGCTGGCGCGGATTGCTCCCATACTAGATACATCTCTTCCCCCCCCAGGGATGTGGGGCACTATCCGATGTTTTTTTGGGTGTTGGGGGAGGCTATGTGCAGACCAGTGCACCTGCTACTACGCACACAGCAGCTTGCTTGCACCTGCACCGGCAGTCCACGTAACACGGTTCAGCTAGTTGTGGCGTTTCGTATAGGTACCCCTAGTGTCACTACATCGACACAACGTAGAGTGAGTGACAGAAGTAGAATGTCTCGGTTACTGTCGTAACCTCCATTCCCTGATGGAGGGAACGAGGTGTTGTGTCCCCCCTGCCACAATGCTGTACTACCTGCTGAAATGGCCGGGACTCTGTCTCGGCTCCTCAGCACAAAACCTGAATGAGTGGTTGCGAGCCAGCTCCTTTTATACCCGTATGTCTGGGGTAGTGGCATGCAAATTCCACTCGCCAATTCTCATTGGCCTTTTCTCAAAGATCTGAGGTGTTTGGGGCTCCCAAGGGCGACCCCTAGTGTCACTACATCGACACAATGTCTCGTTCCCTCTATCAGGGAACGGAGGTTACGACAGTAACCGAGATGTTTCGGCATCGGCCAAAAACTTGCATAGTGGTGCATGCCTATCTTAAATATGTATGTTTATGTCATTATCAAAGGTATTATTTTAGGATTAGTTTTTGTAATTTTGCTCCATTATTGAATACTGTTAAGTAGCATTAACTTTCTTTTGTGTTTTGAGTAGAACCTTGAATATTTAAATGATCCTTTTTTGAGAAAGAGGTTTCTGACAGATATTTCTTTTGTTTATTTGTACTTGGTTTGTTTGGCCAGCTCTCCTCAGGACAAGAAGTTATATTTTGTTTCAAGACGTAGTTCTTTTTTGCCCATTTTCAAAATATTTCTTATTGCCCCAAGATTGTTTTTTCTTTCCATCTGGGATGGTATTTTCCCTACTCCTCAATGTTTTGTAAAGGGGAAAGCAATAAAATACTATTTTTTGTGCTTTGTGTGTCCTGAGGTCATCACTTGGCCAGCTCCATTAGATTCCAGTGAAACAATGGTTACTGAATGGTAATCTCATGGAACTTATTACTGTTTAATGTTCCTGTATGATGCCATGTTAATTTACAATTCAGGGTTCAGTCTTTTCATAATCAGATTCTGAATCCAAAACTGTGCAGCCAAGCTGGCTTACAAATTAATTGTCACTGTAGTCTTCTGTCTTCATTGTAGCTTTCGCTCGCTTTCTCTCTCAGCTTGTTCCTCCCATGTTTCCTGTCACTGACTGATGACATCATTAGCTGTGCCATCTGCATCTGATGGCCAGAGACAGACGAGGCTTGTGTCCCACTCCGAGGGGATGGAGGCAGACCATCAATCGATCTGACATGTGGCATACTGAAGCAGACTAGCTCAGGCCCAGCTTAACTGAGCAGAGAGGAGTTCTCTTTAAACTCTGTACGAACTGTACGATTCACAATGCTCTGACAAGCTGTGAACAAGCTATAAACAGGTTGCTGTGTTTCTTCAAAATATGTTCTAAACAGTATGTGCTTGGGTTCAAACCTTTTGAAGTGGTGGCATACAGATGTCAGGCCACTAATGCTGCCTTCAAGTTTACTTGTCTGAGTTGGGCAGTCATTATTATGACATGATGTTACATATTCAAGTTGGAAACCTGCATTACTTTAACACATCTTAAGATTTATTTAAGTATGATATCTAAAAAAAAAGTTAATTTTCAGAAAGCAAATCACCAAGGGTGCAAATATGACTTTGTCTGGTTATTCATGTAACTTATAATTACAATATTTCCGACTTCACTTGAAGGCCGCATTATTAGGTGAGGCTTGAGTACATGAGAATTGGAATGTTCAAGTTCACAGTCAGTTCCTTTTTATGTTTTCATGTTGAAAAATTAGTTTATTCATAGCTATTTAAAAAAAAAAAACAAAAAAAAAAAACTCAAAGATGCATACTTACCTTTTGACAGCATGTCTGTAATACAAGCAATTAATATTTCTTGCTGGTGGTTTTGAGATGTGAGCATTTATTGTGTGGGAATATGATCTGAGTTACTCTAATACACTGTCTGTGTGAGAGATAAAACCAGGCCATTCACAGGCCACTTATTGATTTCTGGATAACACACATTAGTGACGTGGCTGAGTGTAGCCACTGACCTGAGCCCAGCTCATCTCCTGGGAAACACTGTTGTTCCAGCCTGACATCAGGCAATAACACAAAACATCCTGCTCTCTCAGTCTCCTTCTCCCCCTCCTTTTATATATTCAGTAAGACAAATGAGAAACTACTGGAAGGCCACATGTATTGACCTACATGTACATTTGCTCATTTCTACATGACATTTGAGGCAACTGCATCCATCTTCTCAAATTACTTAGCAGAGTGGTTTGCAATCATGTCTGGTTTCCTATACAATTGCTTTCTGTTACACAGATACATGTACTTATGTCTTGACTCTTGATATATCTCTTGATATGTTGCGTACACTATGCATATATGTATGTATTGCTCCTCATACGTGTGTATGCTAGAAAACAATGTATAAAAGTACAACACATTTCTATGACAATTGTTTTTTTAATTTGTGTAATTGAGTATGTATCAACAAGAAGAGTTACGGTAAATGCTTTACTCTGACCAGTTAATGGAGTAAGTTGCGTTGCTTTTACTTGGTTACTAATGACGATGTAAATCTAAAATATTTTGCACTGAGCACTTTGGAACTTTTTTGGCACTTTTTTGGCCTCCTGGAAGATTGTTTCTGTGGACATTGTGTACGATCTTTTTCTTTCCTTGAATTCGATTTTTTGAGCCTACACACCAAAGCAATGTGACTATATAAGCTTTTTTGCCGCAGATGTTCCTATTGTTTTTTTGCCTACTTTCTGTTTCACAGTAAATGTTTTTGCCTCTGGTACCAATGCTGGTAATAGTGGGGTTCAAAAGTCAGATGTGAAAATGCTTCTGTTTTGCATTAATACACATTTTTTATTACTATAAAGTAAAAAGTAGAATTGAAAAATTAACATTATAGAATTTCTTCAAACTATCACAGACTCCACAAGTTTGAGCAAAACCTGGTGATCCATGTTATCCCAGTATGATTTGTTCTAAAGATTATTTTTGAAACTAGGAAATCTGACCTTTTGTACAAAGGAGTTAACATTGTCAGTATCACAAATGTGCTTATTTGATTAGTGACCTTAAAATGATGCAGAATCTTTTATATTTTTTTCACTTTACATCATAAGGTTCTTCGTTTTACATTTTCCAAAAATTCTAAAACTGTTTATTTCCAGATTTAATTTGGATTTTGAATCCCAGATGTTCAGCATGAACCCTACTGTATGGTGGAATTTGTATTATTTATTTTTTTGAAACCAGACATGCTATATTGGGAGCCTACATGTTAATTTAACCATAAGATCTTTAAAGGAACATTCCAGGTTCAATACAAGTTAAGCTCAGTCAACAGCATTTGTGGCATAATATTGATTATTACCACAAAATTAAATTGATGCCCCTCCTTTTCAAAAAAAAAAAAAAAAAAAGCAAAAATGTAATGGTTACTGGTGTAACCTCTGTTCCCTCCATCAGGGAACGGAGGTTACACCAGTAACCATGACGTTCCCTATCTGTCACTCACTCGACGTTGGTGTCGATGTAGTGACACTAGGGGTCCCTATACAAAACGCCACAAGGCTAAACTGTGTTACGTGAACTGGCGGTGTGTAGTGGGCAGACTTGCTGTGTGCCTCATAGCCAGCACACCAGGTCGACACGTAACCTCCTCCAACACAGTTATGAGTGTCGAACGGCCCTTTCTGGGGACAAGTCGACTACCCAAAGATAGAGACAGGCTTAACCCAGTCGTAGCCTCTCTTCCCCTTCTCTTTTTCCACTCCCTAAAAAAGAAGGGGGATTATCCGACTGGGCCGCCAGGTCTAGTCGGGGGTGTCCCTCCCAAGGGGAGGACACCGTGGAGACCACACCTCGCCCCAAGAGAGGGGGGGATATTTAAGTGGAAGAATACATCACATGGTCTTTCCAACCATGTGGAGAGCCTTCAAGGTAGATCCTGCCCAATGGGGGAGGAGATACTACAACATGGAGACTGGGGCAGAGGGGCTCTGCCCAAGGAAGACACAGTTTGCCAGCAAGGAAACGAATTATCGGAAGATGTAGATCGCATGGGGTTAGCCTTACAGGGAACCGCCACATGCGGAGCCCCTACCCCAGAACCGGGCTCTTAGTTAGCGCGTGTACTGGGCTGGCAGCGAGTCTCTCTGAAAACTCGACTGCCACAGGGCTCGGAGGAAGTCAACCAGGGAACAAATTTTGTGAACACTACTGGGAATTAACAGCGCACATCTTCAGCTCAAAAGGAGGTAGAAGGCGCTATGTGCAAGCGATACACCCGGCCGGCTATCCCGGGCTTATCCGCTTGTTGCGTGCCACTACCTGGGACGAAACCGGTTCCACCCGGAGGTTGTAGAACCTTGCAAAGGTGTTGGGTGTTGCCCAGCCCGCTGCTCTGCAAATGTCTGTTAGAGAGGCACCTCTGGCCAAGGCCCAAGAAGCCGCTACACCACGGGTAGAATGGGCTCGTAGCTCTACCGGGGGCGGCATGTTTTGGGCAAGATATGCCATAGTTATGGCGTCAACGAGCCAGTGGGCAATCCTTTGCCTGGAGACAGTGCTTCCTTTCTGCTGTGCACCAAAAGCAGACAAAGAGCTGCTCAGAGATTCTAATGCTCTGCGTGCGATCGAAATAGATGCGTAAAGCACGCACCGGACACAGTGACGACAGGGCTGGGTCTGCCTCCTCCTGGGGCAGCACTTGCAGGTTCACCACCTAGTCCCTAAAGGGGTGGTGGGAACCTTGGGCACATAGCCCGGTCAGGGTCTCAGAATCATGTGAGAGTAACCTAGACCGAACTCCAGGCATGTTTCGCTGACAGAGAATGCTTGCAGGTCACCTACCCTCTTGATGGAAGTGAGCGCAGTCAGGAGGGCAGTCTTCAAGGAGAGTGCCTTAAGCTCGGCTGACTGCAAAGGCTCAAAGGGGGCTGTCTGTAGACCCTGAAGAACTACAGAGGTCTGCTGAGGGAACAAGGCACGGCCTGGAGGGATTCAGCCTCCTGACGCCTCTTAGGAACCTGATGATCAGATCATGCTTCCCTAAGGACTTACCGTCGACTGCGTCGTGGTGTGCTGCTATGGCAGCAATGTACACCTTCAAGGTGGAAGGGGACAGCCTCCCTTCCAACCTCTCTTGCAGGAAGGAAAGCACTGATCTGACTGCGCATCTCTGGGGGTCTTCCCGACGGGAAGAACACCACTTAGCGAACAGACGCCACTAAAAGGCATACAGGCACCTCGTAGAGGGAGCCCTAGCCTGAGTGATCGTGTCTACCATCGCAGGTGGGAGACAGCTTAGGTCTTCCACGCCCCGTCCAGGGGCCAGACATGGAGATTCCAGAGGTCTGGGCGCGGGTGCTGGATGGTGCCCCTTCCCTGAGAAAGAAGGTCCTTCCTCAGGGGAATTTTGCCAGGGGGGAGCTGTCGCAAGGAGCATGAGGTCCGAGCACCACGTCTGGGCGGGCCAGTAGGGTGCTTACCAGGATGACCTTCTCCTCGTCCTCCCTGACCTTGCACAGGGTCTGTGCAAGCAGGCTAACTGGGGGAAAAGCATATTTGTGAATGCCAGGGAGCCAGCTGTGTGCCAGCACGTTTATGCCGAGGGAGGCCTCGGTCAGGGCATACCAGAGCTGGCAGTGGGGAGGATTCTTGGGAGGCGAACAGGTGCACCTGTGCCTGTCGAATCGACTCCAAATCAGCTGGACCACCTGATGGTGGAGTCTCCACTCTCCCCTGAGGGTAACCTGTTGTGACGGCGCGTCCGCGTAGTGTTGAGGTTGCCCGGGATGTGAGTGGCTTGCAGCGACTTGAGGTGCTGCTGACTCCAGAGGAGGAGACGGCGGGCGAGTTGTGACATACAACGAGAGCGCAAACCACCATGGCGGTTGACATACGCTACCATTGTCGTGTTGTCTGTCTTAACTAACACGTGCTTGGCCTGGATCAACGGCCAAAACCTCCACAGGGCGAGCAGAATTGCCAACAACTCGAGGCAGTTGATGTGCCAACGCAGCTGCAGACCCGTCCAGAGGCCAGTGGCTGTGTGCCCGTTGCAAACGGCGCCCCAGCCCATTTTGGAGGCGTCTGTCGTGACCACGACGCACCTGGGGACCAGTTATAGAGGAACACCTGCTCGTAGAAACGTGAGGTCGGTCCAAGGGCTGAAAAGACGGTGACAGACCGACGTAATGGCCACGCGGTGTCCCGTGGCACCATGCCTGTCTCGGAACTCGAGTCTGAAGCCAGTGCTGAAGCGGTCTCATATGCATCAACCCGAGTGGGGTGACCACCGCCGAGGATGCCATATGCCCCAGGAGCCTCTGAAAATGTTTCAGTGGAACCGCTGTTTTCTGTTTGAACGCCTTCAAACAGGCCAGCTGGGCATGATCGTTCGTAAGGCGTGCCGTCAAGGAGACTGAGTCCAACTCCAAACTGAGAAAAGAGATGCTCTGAACCGGGAGGAGCTTGCTCTTTTCCCAGTTGACCCGAAGCCCTAGTCGGCTGAGGTGTGAGAGCACCAGGTCCCTGTGTGCGCACAACACGTCTCGAGAGTGAACTAAGATTAGCCAGTCGTCGAGATAGCTGAGAATGCGAATGCCCATCTCCCTTAACGGGGCAAGGGCAGCCTCTGCGATCTTCATAAAGACGCGAGGAGACAGGGACAGGCCGAAAGGGAGGACTTTGTACTGATACGCCTGACCCTCGAACGCGAACCGCAGGAAGGGTCTGTGTCGAGGAAGGATCGAGACGTGAAAGTACGCATCCTTCAGGTCTACCGCCGCGAACCAATCTTGATGCCGGACACTCGCTAGAATGCGTCTTTGCGTCAGCATCTTGAACGGGAGTCTGTGTAAAGCCCGGTTCAGTACTCGCAGGTCCAAGATTGGCCGCAACCCACCACCTTTTTTCGGTACAATGAAGTAGGGGCTGTAAAACCCTTTCTTCATCTCGGCTGGAGGGACAGGTTCTATCGTGCCCTTCCATAGGAGGGTAGAGATCTCTGCGCAAGGTAGCAGCGTTTTCGTCTTTCACCAAGGTGAAGTGGACACCACTGAACCTGGGCGGATGCCTGGCGAAGTGAATCGCGCAGCCGAGTCGGATAGTCCGGACCAGCCCTCGTGACGGATTGGAAGGCACAAGCCATGTGTCCAAGTTCCGCGCAAGGGGTTGACTAAAGGGACAACGTCATCGGATGTACTGGCAGGTGGGGCTCGCGGCGGGGTGGAGCTCGAGGTGCCACACCACGTCGTGGCCGTGCTGAGTCTGAGGACATCGAAGCACTTACCTGGCTCCTTGTGACCACCCCCGGAACAGCCTGGGACGGGGGAGGAAGAGGCCTGTCCTCGTGACCCATGGAGACTGTCACATCGGGGGCGGATTTGTGCCACAGCTGGGCGCTCAGGGCAGGAGACCGCCGCTGGAGCGCCAACCTGCCAAATGGAGTGGTGGACGGTGGTCGTAATGCCAGCCATACACACCGGATATGTGACCCAGGGAACAAGGAAACCACTCTTGCTGAGCTCTTGAGTACTGCAGCCACTTGGGCATGCAGTGCAATTAAATGCAAAAGGTAACAAAAAGATGAAGATCTGCTTACCAGCTCCAGAGCAGCGGGTTTCATTGTCCCTGGGTCGCCCATCTCAAGGGCGCTTTGAAGCCTTTCACGGGTTCTGGGCGGCCGCGAGACGGGTGGCGTCTGCTTCCTGCAGTGGGCTCCACGCCGGGGCCGGGCCGAAGGGGCGGGCTGCGGTGGAGCCGGTGCCGTCACCGCAGGGGGACGCCCTTGGCGATGAGTAGATGGGGTGCGGGATTTTGAGCCGCGCCGGGGCAGGATATGCCGGCTAGCATCCATCTACTGCTCTACCATCGAGAACTGTTGGGCAAAGTCCTCGACGGTGTTGCCGAATAGGCCCGCCTGGGGCAGCAAGGAATCGTGTCTTGTCGGCCTCACCCATCTCGACCAGGTTGAGCCAAAGGTGGCGCTCCTGGACCACTAGTGTGGCCATCGTCAGCCTGAGAGACCGCGCCGTGACCTCCGTCGCTCGGAGAGTGAGGTCTGTCGCTGAGCGCAGTTCCTGCATCAATCCCGGGGCGGAACTACCCTCGTGCAGTTCCTTTAGTGCCTTGGCGGACTTGCAGGAGAGCCATGGCGTGCAGGGCAGAGGCGGTTTGTCCAGCGGCACCGTAGGCCTTGGCCGTCAGAGACGATGTAAACCTACAGGCCTTGGACGGGGGCTTTGGGCACCCGCGCCAGGTGGCAGTGCTCTGCGGGCATAGGTGCACCGCAAGCGTCTTTATCCACTGGGGGATTGCCGAATAACCCTTGGCCGTCCCACTATGGAGGGTAGTGAGAGCGGGGAAGCTGAAAAGATCGGGACCGGGCTGTAAAAAGTGCCTCCCGTGACCTTGTCAGCTCTTCATGCACTTCCGGGAAGAAAGGAACGGG
Organism: Myxocyprinus asiaticus; assembly: GCF_019703515.2. Taxonomy (NCBI): domain Eukaryota; kingdom Metazoa; phylum Chordata; class Actinopteri; order Cypriniformes; family Catostomidae; genus Myxocyprinus; species Myxocyprinus asiaticus. Next base: position 42,265,270 of record NC_059347.1, on the reverse strand, counting down.
GGCGGGGCGTGGCTTTGAGCGGCGCCGCCAGCCCAGGAACCAATCACTGAGCCTCGAGGGTTCAGGGAAGAGTGGTGAAATCCACTCTAACCGACGCTCGCGGCTGCCCTGGAAAGCATGTCGTTATCTCCGCGTCAGCCTGTGACTGGGCGATCGACCCCGAAGGGAGGAGCCAAGCTGAGGCTTCCGACTGGACGAGCCCACTCTCCGATGCTGCGCTCAAGAGCTCATCACTTTTGCGAGCTCCGAATAAGAGGTCGAACTCGCCGTGAGACGAGCCGGCAGACTCACCCGGAAGCCCGATCAGGGCAGACGAGCGTGCTGGGCAATAGGAGGTCCACGGGGGGATACCCGGCGGAGGCGGTCCCATTGGGGTCCCCAAATCGCCCCCAGTGCTAGCCTCGCTGGCCTCAAACCCGTGGGTAAAAGGACCGAGGCGGGAGCCTCTGGGGTGGCTCGCTTTCTTACGAAGGCGAGCCGCGACCGCAACGTTGCCATGGACATATTCTCTCAATGAGAACATGACCATCCACGAACGCTGTCTCCACGTGAGCAGTGCCCAGACACGAAAGACAGTGATCGTGACCGTTAGAAGTTGAGAGATAACGAGCACAACCAGGAATAACACACAATCGGAAAAGCATCTTTAAAAAGACACGTCTTTAAAAAGACGTTCCGTGTGTGTGCTCTTTTAGAGAAATATATACTCTTTTAGAGGGGAAAAATGCTCTTTCAGAAAATATACTCTCTAGTTTTTCTGCCGAAGCGCCCAGGGGCGTTCTCTGCAGTGCACCAGTGCAGAGGAGGGAGAAGCCGCTGAAATGCGCCGTCAGATCCAGCAGAGGTGAATGAACAGTAGTATTCAGCTCAATGAGCATGACCGTTCTGCTCCGAAGAGAAAATCTGAATGAGTGGTTGCATACCAGCTCCTTTTATACCCGTATGTTCGGGGGAGTGGCATGCAAATACCACTCGGCAATTTTCATTGGTCTTTTATCAAGACCAGAGGTGTCTCGGGCTCCCAAGAATGACCCCTAGTGTCACTACATCGACACCAACATCGAGTGAGTGACAGATAGGGAATCGAGGTTACAGTGAGGCGCTTACAATTGAAGTGAATGGGGGCCCATTTTTTTATGTTAAAATACTCACTTTTTCAAAAGTATAGCCACAAGACATAAACAAAATGCATGTAAACATTATTTTAGTGTGATAAAATCACTTAACTTTTTTTTTGTAAAGTTATAGCCAATTTTACATCTTCGTTGCTAAGACAATGTAAGTTCAACAAGCCCTAAAACTCTAAAATGTCTGTAAAAATGACAATTTAAATACAGCTCAAATAATACATGAGTTTTTATTTGTTAAAACAATTGTCTTCAAGAAAATGTGAAAATTTAATTATAATTTTACTGTAGGTAATAAACTAGTTTAAACAAGTAATAAACTTGCTTCTTATATAGTGCAGGATAGAGGATATTCAGCGAGGAATTTGTATGAAACTGTAAGGAAGGTGTAAGGAGTCCAATAAGGAGTTTGTCAGAGAGGGAAGCAGATGAGTCAAGGATTTAAAAAACAAAAGGGGTAAAAATCCTTTGATCCTTTTCTGGCTGATCCAAAAACTGAATCTTTTAAGCTGAATACCTCCATTGCATTAGGATAAGACTGCATGTGAAATGCACATTCTGTGGTTCATGCCATTTTCTGCAAGCTAAAGCTGTTTACAGCATTCTTCCATGAGATTTGAGGAAATGTAATATGAATTTATTTGGAATATAAACAAGACAAACTAAGTTTACTGAAAATTAACTTTGGGTTTATGGCAGTTGTACTGCAGTCCTTCTACAGACAGAAATTCATTCTCTATAAACCAAATGTTTGCATGCAAATCTAAATGTACGCATGTCCTCCACTCCTTCTTGAATGTTTTGGCTAATTTGAACATGTTTTCAGCTACCAGTAAGATAATAACATAATTTACTATACAATTAAAGGTGGAAAAAAGTGTACAGATGCCATATGGGCAGGAGCGGTCTGGCCATCGGCAGTCCTGGTCCATCCTACAGGCAATATAGGTGGCCACCCTGGGCTCCAGCATGGCCGCGCAGAACCCATAACAGAGCGAGAATTCAATAAAGTTAGATAAGGCAAAACAATGCAATTGCTTTTGTTTTTAAATTATATAATGACTTTTATTTTGAAATCGCTCACACAGTAGCACGGTTTCCGCTTCGTAACTCACATGGATTTCATTATTTGACATAAAAATCACAATAATGGTGACAACTAAAAACAACATATTAAGTATAAGATGAGCTCAGAATAATCACAATATGACAAATAACTGCAAGTTACAACAAACACATTAACAGCAACGTAAATAAAATCGGCAAACAGTAAAGCTATGAGTAGTACATAGTCATTTGCATAATTTATTCATATCGCAGGGAGCTGAAGTGCAGCTTGCTGAATAATGCTCAGACCTGATAAAAAATGCTGAAAAATGTCATGAAAAATATTACTTTGTGGCTATTTTAGTCTTTGAGGCTTACTTTTTTATTTATTTTTTTTTTTATTTTTTTTTTTTAAGAATAATCTGGGGAAGGAATTAAAACACTGCAGATATAAAGATGCAACAAACTCACATAGAGAAAAAATATGAGCAATTAATTTGCAAAATATCTGCAAAGATCTACACTTTAAGATGTATGTTTATTTTATTGTTTACATATATTTATATTTGTTTATATTTATGTATGTACATATTCTAGCCAACATTGTTTTCATTGATTTTTTTTATTAACATTTACACATAGTTATGTGGGTAATTGACATGACATTTTAAGCATTGTCATCAGTGTCCTGCTGTGTGATACTTTCTTCATCTAACTATTTCAAATCAAATCAAATCACTTTATTGTCAGTCAACCATATACACAAGTGCAACAGTTTAAACAACATTTTATTATATTTTATACATAGATATACATATATAATATATTATTATTATACTTGTTGTTTCCACAACCTCATATTAACTAAGACAATAGTTTATTTTCACTTCTGGAAAAAAGATGAAAGGTGATTAAGATTTGTAAAAATTTTGAAGAAATGCTGACTTGTCACAGCACCTAAAATACACAATTTCCCTTATAAATTCATGTACATTTTAACCTAACATCTGTATGTTGGGAAAAAAGTTTTTGGATGTGTTATTTGTCTCAACTATAAAGTGCTTATTTTTAGTATTTTCTCTAAAAATCCATACATCACATTTACAGTGGTTTTATATGTTTTAAAGTTATGACAGTGTTTGCACTGCTGGGGCCCGTTGTCATGACTAGCAGTCAATAGAAATGTCTTTTTTTTTTTCCAACACAAAACTCTGAAATTGAGCCGGAAAATGAAATCAATGAGCCGGTGTGTTATGGTGTGGTGTGTTGCGGGCCGGGTTTGGTGGGCCGCCTTGGGCCAGCAAGTCCAGGACCATTTTTTAGTCCCAGTCTGCCCCTGCATGTGGGTGCACTTGTAGCTAACAACATGCAAAATAGCTGCTAAGAAATCAATGGAATTCAAAGTTTTGTTCATAAGATGTGTGCTTGTCTAATGCTTGGATGAATTATCTCCATCTTTATGTCTCCCAGATTCACCAGATGCCTGCAGTAAATCTCCTGATAAATGACACAAATCCATGTTTTACCCAATGCCCTTATTGCATAAACTGTCACCTGGAATTACCTGAAGTTTCCCTGTTATTTCCTCTCACAGAAACTCATGAATATTTTGAATCTCCTGCCTGGTGTCAGACTTCTGTTTATTATAAAGAAAAAGGATTTCCAGTGAATCTTTGTCCTCAAAACAAAGTACCACTGCAGTCAAGTGGCCATAAACTTTTTTTTTTTTTCTTTATTCTACAATACTTATTTCAATCACTGTAATTTTTCTATTTACACAGGTTTTCACTCTTTTCAACCTGCTATCCCCTCCACTGTCCCTAATTTTATTACTGTTATATTTAGCCTTTCCTCTCCCAGAGATACTCGGGAGCCTTCTAAGTGATGCTGTTATACTGCAGCAACAGTGTGCAGGCAAAGGGCAGTGAATAAATGGAAGGATGGAGGTGTACCTGCCTTTTGGGGATCCGACATGGGGATTGCTCATTCCTGAGCTTGGGAATAGGAGGCACAATGGGGGAGCCAAAAGTAAGGTGCTAATGATACACCTAAATGGTGTGAAAGAGCTGGTTTCATGCCCAAAATGAGAGCAGGGAGTAACAGTTATGAATGAGGTTGTTACCATAAAAACATTAAGTAAAACTAAGATACTGGTTTGAATGACTTTAGTGTCACAGGCTTCTAATACCCTTGGCACAGAACTTAATTTAGGCAATACAGAAAGACTATTAAGGCAGAAGTCTGGCAGCAGTAATTATAATGGCGAGACAGTGCCGCCTGCATTAGTAATCTAGTGCTGGTGAGTGATTGTGTTATTGGTAAGGTTCCATAGGAATATATTAATTTATCCTTTATAATTTTGTGGGGGCTCAATGTTTCTGCTATTAAGCTGTTAAAATGTGCCCCAAATGTGCAGTGAGTTACTGTGTGATATTTCTGTAAGAACTTGAGTTCATCCATCAAAGGCTACAGTTTGTTTACACAGCAGCAGAGTATGGATGTCAGTTCTGTTTTAAAGTGCTAAATACAGGTATGTTCACACACAGTTTGGTTATAAACAAGAGTGACAACCTGTGCTGTGTGCATGAAACTGCAGTGGACAGAACTAGTTGTCTGTCACACATACAGTTTAATAAAAACTCTGCATTTCATGTATGCTTGTATTGTGAGTGAGTTTTTTTATTTTTATGTGGGGTTCTGGTGACTTGGAGACGGCGATAAAAGCTGTATGTCACCAGAGCTTCTACCATGTGTTTTGTGGTTTGGGTGCAATGTGTTAAACCTATAACATGTTTAAATTTCAACAATGTAAAAAAAAAAAAAAAGAAACCAGTTCAGCAGTTCAGAGTCTGGCTACTTTTTTTAACAATGGGACATGTACCTTATTTAATAACATTAGATCACCACAAAACGTACATTTGCTTATAAAGAAATGTGTATGACAAAATAAATTCCAGATGTGTTTTGGAATCCTCATCTGATTTATTTTTGTTATTTTTTATGCCATAAACACCATATTAAAAGTAAAAAGTAAAAATAGCTTCAAAAGTGTTCTTTTCAGACTTGAGTTCACTATGTTTATTCCTCGGAGAATAACATGAGCATTGTGCTGCTCCTTGTTTTTCCTCATGGATGGTAACAGAAAATTTACCAGGAAATTACCTTGCTATTTTCCACATCAGATACTTTTGTAAATTAAATTGAAGATGACACACGTAGTAAATTCCCGTGTCAAGCTAAATAATCAGTTTAAAATATTGAGGTTTATAGTCAAGTTCAGTCAAATTAGTCAGATATGACGAGTCAGGGACGTGTGGAAAAGTCTGGCCTATTACAAACTGTTCAGACTCCACATACACACTCATACACACTTGCATAACTTTGTTAGAGACTTCATGTTCAGAATCCCACTTTTAAAGTGTCTGCTGCAAAATAAAACAGTTTAATTTCACAGGGATGGTCTTGTTTCTTGGAAACATTGCCCTTTTATTTTTCTTTTGATGGATGTCATTCTATAAACTCCTGAGAATGTAAATCAATTGTTCAATGTTTCAGTGCTGGATTCTGCTAATATCCATAGTGTTGCACTGCAAGAATCAGTCAAATACTCCAATAATAGCTGCAGCCAAGGCTTAAATTTCTTTTTTATTTCTTTTTATTTTTTTTTACATATAGTCTTTATATTCGTTTGAAGAAATTTGTTTTTGAATGTTGCACTATAAAAGTTTGTGGCAACACTTTACAATAATATTAAATTTTTTAACATTAGTTAACAACATTAGTTAACATGAACTAACAATGAACAACACTGGTTAAGCATTTATTAATCATAGTTAATGTAAATTACAACATATAGTAATACATTTTTAAAATCATGAGTTGTATTTGTTAACATTAGTTAATGCACTATGAACTAACATGAACTAACAATGAACAATAGTATTTTTATTAACAAACATTAACAAAGATTAATAAGTGAAATATATTCTTAATTGTTTGTTCATGATACCTAATGCATTTACTAATGTTATCAAATGGAACCTTATTGTAAAGTGTTATCAAATTTGTTCGTCAAAATAGACCCTTTGCTCACCACAGACACTTTAGTCTCTTTTCCAGTCTTGCCATGAATAAAATGAACCTGCCTATGTAAATTTCTTATAGGAAGAGTTAATGGCTTAAACCCCAACCATATTATATTTTTTTATCACAGCAAACTGATAAGCCCCACAATAAACAATTTATTTACAGAGAAGAGGAAAATGGCCATAAAAAATAAAGTGGATTAAGCTTTATTGAAATGAAGTAGCTTGTGTATATGCTTCATGGCTCTGCTGTCACCATCTTTTGTGGCAGCTCATTTATCTTCCTGAAATTTAAATCTCATATAGCATTTGAATTTACAGTATCAAATTTCATTATATGTAGCAGTGGTTGTTAATTGCCCAAAGAAAATTTAGTCTAGACTAAGCATGCATTATAAAGTTATGAAAAATAGAGTGAAAAGTGTGGAGAACAGAATGCAGGAATACAGCACACATTTTGGCAGGGTATAATTTCCTTGGCACAACAAGATCTCTTTTCAACACTCCCTTGTTCGTGGTTTTCCCAGCTTGTGGAGTCTCTTTAACCTCTGCCATAGCTTCACTTACTGTACCTTAATTTTAAATGTGTTTAACTGTGGGAATTAGCCAGGGCTTGAAGCAAAAAGGTCTCTGAAAGGGACAAAATTGCCCCACATATTTAAAATGTGGTGGTGTGAATTTGTCTTTGTTTTTTGTTTTTCATTTCATAATATACTATGTTTGACTTAGGCCTGATCTTGCACATTATTTACAGGCACTATTGCTTTTGATTTTGATTTGATTACACTAAGCAACACAATTTTTGTTCCTGGGTATTAAGTGTTATTTCCTAATTGCTTATGCCTCAAAAGTGTAGAAAATAGCTATTATTCCCTACAAACTTTGCTTTTGTGACCAGGACAGTGATATTTTGAAATTTACCTATTTCCAATGAGAAAACGGGCAAATTTGTGTCTTTTCGTACACATAAAGTCAGCAAAAAAAACGTATGAATCCCAAATCCTTCTTTATCTGTGGTCTGACGAAGACACCGGCTTTGACCTTTGCCTCAGACAGCTTAAGGAAGAAGTCTTGAAGGTACTTGAAGGCTGCCGACTCCTTATCTAGAGCTCTGACAAATTGTTTCATAAGGCCTAATTTGATGTGCAGTGGTGGTATCAGAATCTTCCAGGGGTCCACCAGTGGCTCCCACTTGACGTTGTTCCTCCCCACAGAGAACTCAGTCCGCTGTGGCCAGTCCCTCCTGTGGTAGTGCTCCTTGGTGTCCCTGCTGTCCCAAAGGCAAAGATAGCAGGGAAACTTGGTAAAACCACCTTGGAGACCCATCAGAAATGCCACCATTTTAAAGTCTCCTATGACCTCCCAGCCATACTCATCATACTTCAAGGCCTCCAGCTAGGTCTTGATGCTGTCGTAATACTCTTTGAGGTGCCCCGAGTGAGCCAGGGGAAGAGATGGGTACTTGCTACCATTATGGACCAGCACGGCTTTGAATATTACTTTATTATAAATACATGTTAATTTGGATTCATATTTTGTTTTTTTCTGACTTTGTGTCTGAAAAGACACAAAATCGCCCATTTTCTCATTGGAAATAGGTAAATTTCAAAATATCACTGTCCTTATCACTAAAGCAAAGTTTGTGGGGAATAATAGCCATTTTATATACTTTTGAGGCATAAGCATGTAGGAAATAACACACTACCCAGGAACAAAAAAATAAATAAAAATTTGTTACACAGTGTTATATACCCCAATTAGCAGACATAATTGGTCAGTATTTGACATACTGTAAATGGGTGAGATGCTGCTTTTTAGATAGTTATTAAAAACATGCTGTCATAAAGGTAAAAAAAAGGTCAATTGCCTCAATAATTTGTGACTTAATTGGTAGTTTGTAAAGCCATGTTCCAGTGGAACAGCCAGTAAAAATGTAACACAACTGTGTCCTAGATAGTGGGTCAGATCAGATCATTCCCACCCCTGAATGACACCTACTGTATAAACACTGACACCCACAGACACAAAGTTGCCCATTCTCTCCATTTTCCTCTCCGGCAAATGATAGGATGTGATGACGATCCTGAATAAAGCTTTACTAAACATTGTCTGTGGCAGCGTGGACAAAGCACTTACAGTAGGTGATTAAACAGACTGTTAGGCACTGCATTATGATTCTCTGGTGTTTTGGGGTTTTGTGATGTGATGACCCCAGCATAAAGAACACATATTATAACTGGCTGAGAGTAAAGAAGCAAGGCTTTGTTTGTGAGGTTTGTCAGAAAAAATGCAAAGCTTTATCTTACTGTGAAAGGAGATGACAACAGCTTGTTAGTTATATACTGTAGCAGAAGACAGAGCCAAACAGAGGAACAGATGAAATCCTAATAATTGTGTTGTTGCAGTCAAGATCAGAAGCACTTTTTGACTCTGGTTTTACAATGGTCAATTGTGATAGAAAGTAAAACATAGGAGGAATTCACTAGGAATGCTCCAGCTGAAAGTGCAGGCTATTTTCATGCACTGTCTGCATTGTTTTTTGCAAATTAGGTAATGCCACATCCATGCCCACAAAACTTGCACTAAAGTCAATTTGCACACCTCGATTTCCAATCTGGTGTGACAGTAACTTACTTTAAATACTCACCGCACAGTGCTATTTCAGCGCATTTAGTTAATAGTTGAACTGGATTACTGGTGGTTGGTGAATAATAAGCAGGTTTTTGTGCTGAAATAGCATGTGTAAAAGTGGTGCAACTGTTTAGTGAATGTGTCCCATACTTTACTAACTTTTAAAAAAAGACATGCTGTTTGTGTCATGGGTCTAACAAAGCAATTGGGATTCATTGGGTTAAGCTCCTCCCTTTTGCTTTCGGAGCTTGCTCATACTGAGATAGAAGAGGTCCAGAAGGTTAGCTATCTGTTAAAGTCTAGCTATCTGGTTTGCAGCTTACATGAAGAGAGTTTGATAGGAATGTGGAGGGAAAAAATATGATGTCTCCCGCAATCAATATTTTGAAGTTAGTCCAAAAGAATAATCTTGCCACTCACTGAAGTTTTATAGCAGTATATGCAATATACAGAGATGATAACTTATCCAATGTCCACTGTTGCCAGACTTCTGCAAACTTTGCCTCATACCTTGCCAGCATGTTTTACTGTTGCACTCAGATCTGAAGTTGTAAATATCTATCCCATTTTAAGTCTCGTCTTGCTGCTTTGTTTTCTCAGAGGTGCCACCTAGTCCAGTGAAGACACCTTTATCAGAAAGCTCACCTGTGAGCTCGACACGTCAGCACCGGGATTCTGATCGCTACTGTCAGCTGTGTAATGCTTGGTTCAACAACCCTGGAATGGCACAGCAACACTATGATGGCAAAAAGCACAAGAAGAATGCAGCACGAGCAGACCTGCTGGAACAACTGGGGAAGACTTTAGACATGGGAGAAATAAAAGGTACAGAGTCTTCAAGGCAGTTTCAGTTAGCTCATTAGTTTTGTGTTTTGACTGAAGGTTATCCCCAGTTTACAGTGATGGATGGTGAATTCAGACTATCCTTGTTAATGGAAGACACGCTAGAGACTTGGCCAGGCTCATAGTGACTATTACTCTGACTCTGTCAGCACAAGATTAATGCTGAGAACAATTAGGCTGAGTGCTGGATGAGAAAAGCTCACGAATGCCTCACAAGATAAACTGTAGATTTTTACTTTATTTAGAGAGAGTTCTATCATCCTAAAAAATCCTAAAAACAGTATCAATTTACTTGAAGTAAAATTGTGAAAGATAATGCGACTTGTTTTCAGAGAATATATTGTGAATTAAGTTTAACTTACCTCATTAGTTAATTGATTTTTCATTTTTGAAGCATAAACTTTACAAAATGTTGTTAGATTAATTGATATATAACAGATATATTCTCCCAAAAGCAAAAATCATTGTACACAGTTTTACATAATTTATCTAACTTTTATACATATATATATATATATAAATATATATATATATATATATATATAAATGTCCCATATTAAATATTAAATAAATATATATATATATATATATATATATATATATATATATATATATATATATATATATATATATATAAATGTCCCATATTAAAATCTTGACCCGTAAAGAGTGTAAAGTGTTTCCATTTTGTTACAAAATAAATAGGGCTGGTGATTTAACACGTTAATTCGGTGCGATTAATTTTATAAAAATAATTAGCACAATTAATCATGTCCCCAGACCGTAATAAGGAAGATTCCTGAGAAATTCAAGCTTAAAGTACCACCTGGTTTCTCCAGGGGGCAGTAAGCGAAACTTCAGCTGTATAGGCAACGCGCAGCTTATACAGAGTACAAAACAACCCTTCAGCAGACAGCATAACATGAGGATGCATTCTTGCATTCAAAACACAGCTGGACTTTTGCATCATGAAGGCCTGGACCAGAATGGACCTGTAGAAAAACAGCCAGTTACTATACTGCACCACAGCTGATCTTTCACAAACATTTCCTCCTCACTGGTTTAAGTAGGGAAAAATAGATGAGCCAAACATCTCTACAATTTTCCCCTCGGCTGCCCGTTTGCACTGTCTGCCTTGCAAGGTCTCCTAATGTCACCTAGTCATTAATCCAGCCAGGAAATGTCAGCGCAGATACCGCAGCGTTCAGTTGCGTGCCTCTGATGGCTTCTCTCCAATGTGATTATCAATTAGTAATGATGTGGCAAATCACCCTAACAGCCAGAGCAGGGCAAGTGAGAGAGACAGTGTGTGTTCTTTGGCAGAGATGGAAATATTGCAGGAATATTTGCTGCCTAATTCATTGGGCTGGGGTGCTTCTGATGGCAGGCTCATCTTTCACACCAAGTGTTGGCACCTGCAACACTTCAGCAAGTGCTTCATGAGGAGTGATAGGCCTCTTTCTCTGTCTCTCAAGGCTAATTTACAGTATACTTAGTGGGTGAACAGGCTTCTTTTAGTTTAACTAAAAATTATGATGAAATGCTCTGATGGTTTTGTTCTATTAAGGTGTTCGGTAGGAGATATTTGCGCATATCCTTCTTGACATACAGTTAGAGAACTCGGGTGGTTTGGACGTGGGGTGCTTTATTCATTTTTTTCCCCTCAGCAATCTAATTTTAAAACAATGGCACGTGTAGTATGGACCCTTTTCATACTTCCGGGTTTTGGAACACTGAAGTAAACGATTGCAGTGTAAACTTTGATAACAGTAAATGGGTGTGAATGGTAAATGGGAGACCACGGCAAATATAAGTTTTGCTTACCCATTTTCTCCAACATCGAAAGAAAAACACCACTGTTACATTTCCACAACTTTCCAATTGAATAAAAAAACTGAGAGCAAGGATTACAAGAGAAGATGCGAATTTACTGTCCCCTATCTCCGCAGCTGTCTTAGAAACCTCATCACATCTGTGGTAATTAATTTTTTTATATTATTTTATTTTATATTTCTAGGGTAATATAATACAAAGCAGAATGTAAAAAATTTACACTAACAATTTGGAAATATAAGAAAAGTTTGCAAGATTTACACTGCTAAATAAGGCAGAAACACGTCATCACATTGTGTGAAAAGGGTCCATAAGCGCTACAACCGCAGGCAGTCTTTGTTCACTTTGGTGCTTTAGTTTATTTAGGAGAAAAAAGTCCAGCTTTCACTTTGTATAAATTTGGCTTTAGGCTGTGTCAGAATTCCTGTTCTTCCTTAGTAAGTACTAAATTTGATGAAGAATTAACTTCTTGACCTTTGATGATGTAAAGGTATGATAGGTATGCAGGTGTGTATTATACCTCACCAGAGGTGGGGGAAAATATAGATATTTCATGATATTTTACCTCATGGTACTGTATTTATATTCATAGTACTTAGATTTTTCACATGAACATTTTTGAGTAAAAGAAGGTAGAGCACCACTCAGAGCAAGTTTGTCATAAGACAAAATATTCTGTAACATTAGATCAACAAACAGACCAAAATGCAAACTCAGAATGAGAAAATATAGGTTTTATTTGTTGTGCAAAGCATACAGTGGATTAGACACAAGCGAGTAAAAGATCGCAATATATTTTTTTTTTATTTGCAAACTCTAAACAAAGAATCACAATATGATTGTATAGCAAACTAGATATCGATATAATATTGTATCGTATCGCCCAGTCCCTGCTGGATCCCAACACCATCCGTAACTGTTTTTTTTTTTTTTTGTTGTTGTTGTTGTTTTCACTTTCCACAGATTTTTTGAGGCCTTCTTCCTTTTCTCCTTGCATATACAGTTGAAGTCAGAAGTTTACATACACTTAGGTTGAAGTCATTAAAACTAATTATTTAACCACTCCACAGATTTCTTATTAGCAAACTATAGTCTTGGCAAGTCGTTTAGGACATCTACTTTGTGCATGACACGAGTAATTTTTCCAACAATTGTTTACAGCCAGACTGTTTCACTTTTAATTGACTATATCACAATTCCAGTGGGTCAGACGTTTACATACACTAAGTTAACTGTGCCTTTAAGCAGATTAAAAATTATGTCAAGCTTTAGGCAATTAGCCAATTAGCTTCTGATAGGCTAATTGGCTAATTGGAGTCAATTGGAGGTGTACCTGTGGATGTATTTTAAGGCCTGCCTTCAAACTCAGTGCCTCTTTGCTTGACATCATGGGAAAATCAATAGAAAGACCTCAGAAAAAAAAAAAAAAAAAAAAAAATTGTGGACCTCCACAAGTCCATCCCAAGGTTCATCCTTGGGAGCAATTTCCAAACACCTGAAGGTGCCATGTTCATCTGTACAAGCAATAGTACACAAGAATAAACACCATGGGACCACACAGCCATCATACCGCTCAGGAAGGAGATGCATTCTGTCTCCTAGAGATGAACGTAGTTTGGTGCAAAAAGTGCAAATCAATCCCAGAACAACAGCAAAGGACCTTGTGAAGATGCTGGAGGAAACAGGTAGACAAGTATCTATATTTACAGTAAAACATGTCCTATATCAACATAACCTGAAAGGTTGCTCAGCAAGGAAGAAGCCACTGCTAAAAAACTGGCATAAAAAAGCCAGACTACAGTTTGCAAGTGCACAGGAAAATTATGTGGATATATTGAAGTAACATCTCAAGACATCAGCCAGGAAGTTAAAGCTCGGTAGCAAAGGGGTCTTCCAAATGGACAATGACCTCAAGCATACCTCCAAACTTTTGGCAAAATGGCTTAAGGACAACAAAGTCAAAGTATTGGAGGGGCCATCACAGAGCCTCAGAGCAAGCCTCAATCCAATAGAACATGTGTGGGCAGAACTGAAGAAGCATGTGCGAGCAAGGAGGCCTACAAACCTGACTCAGTTACACCAGTTCTGTCTGGAGGAATGGGCTAAAATTCCAGCAACTTATTGTGAGAAGCTTGTGGAAGGCTACCCAAAAAGTTTTACCAAAGTTAAACAATTTAAAGGCAATGCTACCAAATACTAACAAATTGTTTGTAAACTTCTGACCCACTGGGAATGTGATGAAAGATATAAAAGCTGAAAGAAATAATCCTCTTTACTATTATTCTGACATTTCACATTCTTAAAATGAAGTCGTGAACCTAACAGACCTAAGACAGGGAATGTTTTCTACGATTAAATATCAGGAATTGTGAAAAACTGAGTTTAACTATATTTGGCTAAGGTATATGTAAACTTCTGACTTCAACTGTATCTGTGTCTACTATGTCCTGTGCTTTGAGTGTTGTCTAATGTACAGAGCATCAGAGAGGCAGGCAGCAGTCGCACTTTGAAGACTGCAACATAATGAAATATTCATAGCTTTTCTATTGAGCACTGTATCTGTGTGATTTCCAGCAAATTTGTGTATGTGTGAGTGCATAGCACATCCTACTTATTTGGCATACTAGTTTTTACAGTATGGGTTATTAATGCTCACTAGAGGGGGGGAAAATATAGATATTTCACGATATTTTACCTCTCGGTACTGTATTTATATTCACAGTACTTACATTTTTCACATTAAAATTTTTGGGTAAAAGAAGGTGGAGCACCACTCAGAGCAAGTTTGTTATAAGACAAAATATTCTGTGACATTAAGTCAACAAACAGACCAAAATGCAAACTCAGAATGAGCAAATATAGGTTTCATTTGTTGTGCAAAGCATTGAAATACAATGGATGAGACACAAGTGAGTAAAAGATTGCAATATCAAATTTTTTAATTTGCAAACACTAAACAAAGAATCACAATGTGATTGTATAGCAAACTAGATATTGATATAATATTGTATTGTATCGCCCAGTCCCTGCTGGTTCCCAACACTTTCTGTAACCTGTTGTTTTTCTTTCACTTTCAACAGATTTTTTGAGGCCTTCTTCCTTTTCTCCTTGCATATATCTGTGTCTGCTATGTCCTGTGCTTTGAGTGTTGTCTGATGTACAGAGCATCAGAGAGGGAGGCAGCAGTCGCACTTTGAAGACTGCAACATAATGAAATATTCATAGCTTTTCTATTGAGCACTGTATCTGTGTGATTTCCAGCAAATTTGTGTGTGTATGTGTGAGTGCATTGCATGTTTACTATTCCTGCGGCTTTGAATTGCAGCATTTCTCTATTGACATAGTGTGAGGGTTGCACGTTACTTCTATGTTCTTTAGCTCTTTAGTAGGGTGACCCCTAAGGGTGTGTCTTCTGATATGAGTAAGATCAAGACTCAACAGCTCTTGCAAAGGAGGTTGTCCTCCTTCCATACTTATTCCTAAAGTGTCATTTACTTACTTTTCAGCTTCTTAAAAATGCAATAAAAATGAGACACTCAAAAATTAATGTAATGCAGGACTAAAGATGTCTGTTTGAAGAGGCAGTCACACTAGACTTTGAGCATGCAAAATTATTTTTGACACTGCAACGGACAGGATATGATGTCAAATCACAAATAGCAAGAAATATTTTATTCAGAAATGCAAAATTTCTTCACATGAGCTTGCATATCTGGTCTCCCGCGTTCAGTTGTATTTGAATGGGACTGAATGGAGCGCAATGTCTGGTGTGACCGCAAGTTTAATGTGTATGGTTGTAGCAGCAGTGCCTTAAAGAGGATGAATTTAAAAATGCTTCTTCGAGACGGTTTACCACACTAATCCAATCTATTATGCTAATCAAAGCACCAAATATAAAACCTTAAAAAAAATTGAAAAATCTAGATGAACTAGTCAACTTCACCAACAGACTAGACCAATCAGTTGTTGGTTGACTAATCAACCATCATGACCTATCTAAAGCCTATCATATTGTAGTTTTTCTATTCTTTCTCTTCAGTCATTTATTTTCATGTACAAGTGTGTAGTTGCTATTTTCACCCTCACATTCAACTGACCCTTTCTTGTAACACTTGCAGCACAGTGTACTGCACTAAAACCCAACTCATTAGAGGGCCAATCTACAGTCATTTAGAATGAGAGGCAGGAAATGGGATTATTTTCCTCTCTTGCAATACTCTGTTAGACAGTGGAGGAAGTCCTTGTGATTTAAGTCCTCATCTCAATGTGTTCTGGTGGAATTATGCATTGCGTCCTGTTTTCATCTCTGATTAAAGCAATCTGTCTCACCCTGGTGCTGCTATCACATCACAGTATTCATGGTGACAGCCTTTCAGTTCCTCAATATCTAAAGTGTAACTGCACAGGAATTTATTTATTTATTCATTCTATGTACTCTATATACTCATTTAAAGGGAAATGCTTACAATGCAAAACTTCAGAGCTGCAGTGTTCCATAAAACCTCTCGATGCGGTGGCAAAATGTAACGTTCTCAACAAAGCAGTATGGTAAATTGAAAAAATAAATTGCTTATGTACAGTTCTTTCATATTATAATCAACAGTGTGATGACTGATCTTGAAAGCAATTTAATGATTTTGAAACATGGCTATGCAGCTGTATAAAGTGCATCACTTGCCTTTGGGCGATATGATTTATTTGAAGCTTGGCTTTACCCTTGAGGAAAAGAGCAATTTACCCACACTTTATCAATCAAGTCTGTTTAGATGTCCTCATTATGACAGAGAATGCTGATATAATGCAAAGTGAAATGATTTCAGAAGTGATTATGGCTCTTTCTTGGAGTTTCTTTTAGAGTCATCAACAAGCCAATCAGGCAGCACATGTGACAAATTCCATCTATCAAAACATTGTCCTGCTGGTTAATTGGAAAGACAAGTTTGGAGATGTAATGTGGCTTGTCTGCTGATCAGCTTCTTCACTCCAAGGACTGAGCGATTACATCCTTCCTGCCTTGTGCTTAAGTCTAGGATTGGTCTCATGCTCTACACCCTCACACAGATCAAGAATGATGGTGGATATTACTTTTCCATGCTAAGGTGCCATATTAGCTGTTTTCTGTTAATGCACAATTCATTTGTGCAAGTTATTCAAAATTTAAAAAAAATGTTTGTCTCCATAATCTTTTAACAAAATGTAACAACTTGCTCTGCCTCTGAAACGACTAAAGTCACAAATTAATCCTACTTTTTCAATCCCTCCCCTCCAATCGACTAGCTTTATTCTGGTGTGTAACGCCCACTTCTCACCATCTAATCAATTCCCAGCAGATAAAATCAAGTCCTAGCCTACATTTATTATTGTTCAATATCCCATTTCACTCAGAAATATGTCAGATTATGGAAGAGATATGGATTACAAAAGGCATTTCCTTTTGACTTTATGACAAACTAGTAGTAGGTATTCTCAGAATTTCTTGAACAATTTTTTTGGAGCAAAAGTAGATCATAGTTTGCTGAATTACCCACCACTTAGATGCCAGCTGCCTGTCACTGCATAAATATGGGCATATTATTCTCATTCATTGTTGTTTAGCATAGTTTTGCTCATGTTTGAATCCACACAGCATAACCGATGACAAATTGGTGTAATCAAAAGGGACTTTGGGGCAGAACCATTGTGCATTTACAATGCAAACACGCAAATCTGAGCCTGTCCGAAAGCTTGTTCCTTGATAATGTGCTGAGCATAACAGGATGTTGTGAGGTTGACCCTTCTGCCCTCACGCTTACACATGAATGTAATGTAATGAATGACCATGCACAATGATGTAACGAGTTGGAACACTTTGTGCTCTGCAGAGTCTTACTTTACTCATTTCTCCATACAAACATGTGCTCTGGTTTTCCTAGCTCACTGAGACAGCCAAAGCAAGGTCTGCACTATCAGGAGGGCAGATGCCTGGAGGTAAAAATAGATGAACCAGTGCTACCTTAAAGTTCATAAATGATCAACTCGAAAGAGAAGAGAAAGCTTGTCCTCTCTTGCACTACCAGAGCTGATTTAAAGCTCTGTAACTGCATCAGAGAGGAAAGAGTTGACAGAGCATCTCATATATACTGTATGATCCTGGTGTTCATGTGCAGTAGAGCTCTCTAGTACATGGCATTGTGATATTTTTCGGAAGTGCCAATAAACCTGCTCTTTGACACAGTTCAAGTCTGCATTCAACTTATTCTTTGGATTTTCAGGACACCATTATTTCAGGGTCATGGTTATGGTATTGGTCTGCTGGTTAGTCCAGTTATAAACTAATTATTCAGTCATATTACTTTTTTTATGCGCATCTTGTATTCCTATAAATTCAATAGGAGTTTGGTAAATGTGTTTCCACCATAGTTTATGCACATTTCTTCTTATAGAATAAACATTTATCCACCTCAAACAAACGTATATGTTTTTTTATGCGCATTTTGGAGATTTTATTCACATCTTGTTTTTTCCATCCAGCAGTTTTTATGCAAAATGTGTATTAAAATATGTGGATGGAAATCCAGCTGTTGTACGAATTTCATTGCATTAGATAACAAAATATAAAATCCAATGGCATTTAGATTGCACAAGCAGACATTAAAGTAAGTATTTGCTCAAAAATGAACATTGTTATCATGTAATGTCCCTCATGTTATTCCAAACATGTAGACTTTCTTTGTTACCTGGAACACAAAAGGAGATGTAAGGCATAATGTTAACCCCAGTCACCATTGACAGAATTTTCATTTTGGGGTTATGTTAGGTTTAAAATGATAAAACAATGGATATATTGTTTGGACACTTTCTGGTTGTCAAATTTTAGTGGAATATGTCCATATTTAATATGATGAACTACACCTGTGGTTACACCTGTATGAACTTGAGGGAAACAATGACACCACACATCCACAATAATGATCTTGAAGCCATTTTAAAATTAAATATTTTGTTATCCAATACAATGAAATTCAGGTTAACTGTGGCTTAAGTGCCGTTGTATATCAGTAAGGAAATAAATTGTGACTGAATGCTATCAGTAAAACTTAAAATTAGATGCTTAACTACAGCCTGTTTGAAGCTAGCTGCACTAGATCATCTAGTTGTTACACATTAGTGTCTGTTGAAATCCCAGTTGTGGCTAGTCTTCCTAGTGTCCTATATAATTATTGATGGGAAAATGAATTAACTCTTAGAGTGTAATGGTTAGTGACTAATGGTGTAGTTCTTATTCCAACTAGTGTAAGTTCGATAAACTTTAGGACAGACAGATGGGGATCTAATTAAGGAAGGCCATGTCCCAGTTCAGTGGTGTTATGATCCCTGACAAGACCAGAAGCCCAAAGTGATAATGTCCCTGAAGGCGTCATTAAACTTTATCATGCCCCAGGAATTCTGCAAGGTGTTATCCAGGCCTGTTGGGCCTATTCTATCTGCTTAACATTTTTATTTTCTGAATGACATTCTCGAAACCAAATGATAAATAAAATATAATTTGGGATGTATAGGAAAATGCTTTCCTTGAAAACCCAACATTTGTATTTGGGAGAGTCTTCATTGGCATCCATGTACTGTAGAACAAGGGAAGTGCATTGTGAAAAATAAGATATATTTTCAGCCACAGAATAGATGTGGCTTGAAAGGGATGACAAGATAGATAGCACAAAGGCAACATTCAATCTTTGTTAATTTATTCCACTTGCAGTTCCTCTGTTCCCAGTCGAAGAATGTTATGTGCTAACAGTAATAAATCTGAAACAAGGACAACACAGATGAGAGAGACTTCATAGGCGCTGCACACTGGTTGGCTCCTCATTGCTCATTTGTTCCATGGGCAGTGCGACAGGCAGAACAGATAGCTAACATTGATGGCTGTTCGGGTAGTGCTCCATTATTTCACCTTTTCAAAAAGCGTTTGAGAGGCAGCCTGTCAAATGGCCAGCTGGGATTCACCCCCAAGCTTTTGTGGCAAAGCCACATCCCTGTAATACTCGGGTTTGTGGGTCTGGATGAATACGTGCATTACTATTATGCGTGGGTTCTTGGCTATTTTCCTTGTCTGTTATGGCCACTGAATACAGGAGTCAGACCAAGATTCTGTGCTCAGAACTCAGGGTTTATTTTGACATTTCTTAACATTAACTCCGCCTCGTTCCACCCGATTACCTCATGCATTCTCCCCTCTCCCTCTAACTCTCTTCCTGTTCTCGCTCTCTCCGGTTTCCAACGCTCGCGATATCTCGCGTACAATCTAAATTTATTTAAATCTTTACATTTCAGTTCTTACATAATACTCCCCTTCCTATAAGAAATGTCCTCATTTCTAATGTACCTCGACACTAACTGTAACACAGACTCCGAAGAACTGAGGTTTAGATCCATGTGCGGTTTATTAGTAAAAGTGCAAATCATAAACAGACAGGCAGAGTAAATCTCCAGCAATGGAACAGCGTAGATAGATCAGGGACGTGGTCATAAACAGGCGAGGTTCAGGGCAGGCAGAAAACAATCAAAGTAGAAATCCAGGTAAACAGACGTAATCAAAGGCAGGCAGCAGAGAATCAAACGGTGGGTAAACAGGCAGGAGTCAAACACAGGCAGGCAGTAACAACAGTATAAATGCTCAGAAATGTCAGCTAGGCAAAACAAGACTTTGCAAAGAGTTGAGTTAGTGTAGTGCTTAAATAGTCATCAGAACTGGGAACAGGTGTGGGAGTAATCAGTCCAGGTAAGCATGCTGGGAAGTGTAGTTCCTGAAGCTCTCATAACTCGGGTGAGAGAGACCTCTGGTGGTGAGTGGAGGAAGTCCTTGGGTTCGTGACACTAACTCCCATATGAGAACATAGTGAAAACAGTGAATTTCACAGAACTTACATCAGAGGGTATTTTTTTTCTCTTTTTTCACTACTGTATAACCATGAGAACAATTAACCCATTATGCTGTTATACAATTTACAGTGTTATATTTTAAAGAAATACCATTTAGCTATCTGCATACAGTATAATGGCAGAAACAAAAGTCACGTCATTACAGTCAAAGCACACACCACTTAGTACAACTGAAAGTCTTTTAAGTAAGCCGGTGTCCGATGTATCCTGGGACGTACATGTGATGTGGATGTCTGTGTGACAGGGGACACTGGGGCACCAGTAGGTACTCCCACTACCATTGAAGTTGGCATTTGGGGGGGTTGTACCAAGGACGGTGCGGGGCAAATGTCTCTTGCACTGTCCGGTAAATGTCCGAGCTGCGCCAAAGGCTGGGGTGCTGGTGGCAAACGTAGAGTGGGGGTTCCAGGGGTCATTGGCATGATATGGGGTGGGAGGAGACCTAATAGCGTGTTCAGGGTGTTTGGTTTAACAGTTAACCAAGGTAAGGGGGGAGTGTGTGTTTGTGAAGGATCAGTGATGTATGGCTTCATGCGATTATAGTGAATTACTTTCATTTTGGCGTGTGTTTTGGAAGTATCACGAACCGCAAAATCCATGGGGTAAAACTACCAGGGGGTGTTATTGAATGCAAAACCTCATAAGGACCCACCCAGTGGGGACGTAGTTTGTTATGCTTGTTGGCCGGGTCATCAATGAGTACTAAGTCGCCCGCCTTGTATGGAGTGTACTTTACATGGCGATCATAGTAAAGTTGCTGTTGTCCTTGCGCTTTGTCGCGGAAGACAGTTGCTTACCGGTAAGTGGTGGGCAATCTTTGTCATAGCGAGTTCGCAAATACTGTGGGCGTACCCGTTGTGGCTGAAGTGACGGTGGTGCTGTCTTGAAACAGTGCGTCCAAGGGAATGCAGGCCTCACGCCCGTGCGCTAAAAAGAATGCCGTGAACCCGGTACTGGAATGGTTGATGGTGTTACAGGCTAATGCGATGTGTGGAAGGTGTTCATCACATTCTCTACCAGACACAAAGAGGTATTTAGCAAACTCATATTTCAAGGTGCGATTGAAGCGCTCCACAGCACTATCGCATTGGGCATGATAGGGAGATGTGCGGAGCTTTTTAATGTCCATTAACTTACAAAGATGTTTAATGAGGTCAGATTCGAATTGTCTGCCTTGGTCGGAGTGCAAGGCATCCGGAACCCCATGTTGTGGTATATAATGGTCAAAGATGCAACCTGCCACAGAGATAGCTGTCTGATCCTTCAAAGGATACAGATTCACGAATTTAGTGTACAGGTCCATCATCACTAAGACATAACGGTTGCCTTTAGTTGACGGAGGCAGCTCAGTTATGTCCATGGTGGCGATTTCGAATGGATGATCAGGAGATATGAGTAGAGACAGGTGAACACCGTGACTGACAGGCCGCACATCGAGAACAATGTTTGGAAATGTCCGCAGACATGTAGGGCCAATAAAAGAATCGTCTAGCCCTATTCAGGGTTTTAGCATGGCCATAGTGGCCAACTGAAAAATCGCCGTGAACATGGGTCAGTACGTCTGGAACAAAGGATGTCAGAATGATAATTTGGAGGACGTCGTCAGCGGGAGGGTTGCGCGACAGTCTACACAAGACGTCTTCGTTTATGGTTAAATGACCAAATTGTGACCACAATTTCCTAACATATGGTGACGCATTCCGGAGCCTCCACAAAGGGGGCTTGTGTCCCACTTCTACCCATGAGAGGATGGTGGCTAACTCAGAGTCAGAATGTTGTTGTTCTGCTACTTTCCAGTCCCTTTGAATTTGGATGAGGTTTGCTGTGACATAGTTTGGAACAGGCGTGACTATGAGAGAATTAACATGCTTCTTTGTTGTTTGCGCAGGTGTCGATGCCGGGTTTGACTGCGGATCGAACAATGGGTCCTGTGTTGCGACCAAAGACATGGCGGACTCCTTCTCGGCGTAATTATCATGTTGAACGACCTCAACCTGTGGCCGTCGAGCTGTTTGGCACCCTCGCGGTGGCACACGCACCAATCGTAAAGATCTAATTCGACCACCCAACGTGCGCGACTGCCCGTTGGATCTTGGTCCAAAGGGAGAATTTTGAGTCCGACCAAAGGCTTGTGGTCAGTGAGGATAGTAAATGGGTGGCACGCAAGGTAGTGGTGGAAATGGCGCACCGACCACACAATGGCGAATAGTTCTCGAAAGTGGACCATTTCCTTTCCGATGCTGATAGCATGTGGCTGGGGTATGCAATAACATGTTCCTTGCCGTCCGCTTGTTGCGAGAGGACGGAGCCAACCAAATACAGGGACGCATCTGTGTAAAGTAAAAAGGGGATCGAAAGGTTTGGAAACCCATAATAGGCGGCGATGTCAATGCTTCCTTTAGGACGCGAAATGATACATCTGCCTGAACTGACCAAGTGAACGTAACACCCTTGTGTGTTAACCTGTATGTAAGGGTTCTGCCGTATGAGCGGAGTTTCTGATAAACCTTCGGTAATACCAACATAAGCCTAAGAAAGCCCTGACCTGCGTGGCGGATGTTGGAATTGGCCACATCTTAACTTTCTCGATGTTTGATGGGTCAGGCTCAACTCCTGCACTGGAGACATGATGGCCCAGGAACGTAACCGAGATGGCATTTAGACAGTTTGAGTCTGGCCGAACAACAGTGTCCGAAGACTTCGCGCAATTGTTTTAGGTGTTGTGCGAAGTCAGCACTGTAAACGATTATGTCGTCTAAATAGATCAAGCAGATGCTTCAGTGCAGACTGCGGAGCACCAACTCCATTAAGCACTGGAAGCTAGGCAGCATGTTTAAAATACCCATGGGCATTATACGGAATTAATAAAGCCCTGCGCTCGTCGAAAACTCGTTTTTTTCTTTGTCTGCCAGGATAAGGGGTATTTGCCAATAACCCACAGTCAAATCAATCGTGCTGAACATTTGTGCTCCAGACAGCCTATCTAAAGTGTCATCTACCCAAGGAAGAGGGTGTGAGTCCTTGATCGTGACCGCATTGAGTCGTCTGTAGTCCACACAGAACCAGTTTGTACCATCTTTCTTTCGTACGAGCACAACAGGGGCTGACCATGGGCTCTGCGACTCCTCAATGATGTCACGCTCCAAAAGCTTAGACACCTCTTGTTGTAGAATGTTCTGCATCGCTGGTGATGTACGATATGGCTGCAGTTTAATTGGAGCAGCGTTGCCTGTGTTAATGGTGTGTGTGACTAAATCAGTCTTTCCATAATCATGTGGATGTGAGCTAAAAATATCAGCAAATTCTGTCAACAAATCCTTAAGTAGCAACTGCTGGTCTGCGTTTAAGCAGGTGTCTGCTAAAAGCATGTCTGGAACAGCGTGTGCGTTGTCAGTGGAGGTAGTTACAGCTGACACTAGCGCATATTCGTCGTGTGTTTTTCCTGTTATAAAGAAAAACTGGCCCACGGGGTATCCCGCCTCTAAAGACACTGGTTGGCTTGTCGGATTAACGACTCTAACAATGCCTCTGCCGTTTTGTATCGATATCAGAGCGCATACGATGCCTAGGGACACCGCATTGGGAGACTGAGGCTCTAAAATACCCACATACGAGTCTGTGAAGGGGTTCACGACAGCACTGTCTCTAATAGAAACTGAAATTGCCTTTTCTGACATAGGTGGAACCATTACCTGCGTGATAGTGATTGCGGCGCTCTGTACTGGAATGAACAACTGTGGCAGTGAGAGAAATGCTGCAGTGTCATACAGTCGTAGTTGTGTGTGTGGTATGTCAACCGTAACTGCCTGTTCAACCATGAAATCCCATCCAATGAGCACAGGATGTGTTGCTGTGTGTGTTACATGAAAAACGTGAGAAAATGTGACATCCCCAATATGCATGGGGCTGTTACAGAGCCCAGTATGTTTAACAGTTGTCCTGTGACTGAGGAGGCCAACATGAACAGCTTACTAATAGGTTGAGATGCCAAGGCTGGGATCGATCTATGATAGTCGTCGGTAATGAGGGATAAACCCGAACCGGTATCAACTAGAGCGTAGATTTCAGAGCCAGCCAGTGTAACTTGAATGAATGGTGTAGGTGGGGTGGATGTACACTGCATATTATCAGAGTGGACCATGGAGTGTTTTGGAGCTGACATTTGGTCCCCAATGACAGCTTCTACTCGTTTCACTGACGTGGTGAAAGAGGGGCTGTATCCCTTTTGGCTGATGAGAAATGTACATGGCATGTAGGGGTTGTGTGAGATCATGGTGGCTGTAATGAGGGGGTGGTGATGGCGAGCTGAGAGTGGGATAACTAGAATGCCTGTAATGTGAGTTTGGTGAAGGTGAGCGAGTGGTGTGTGGTCTGTCTTCATAGACAAAATGGGGTCGGCGCTCTCTCGAGGGTGAGTGGTCTGGTTTAAGGTGTGTGTAATTTTGTCTGTGAGGGCTATTTTGATCGAGATGTGTGTGATAAGGAGTGTGTGACTCACAGCACCGATGACGGGGGTCTTCATAAGATGTAGTATGATCATGAGCAGAACAGCAGCGTTGTGAGGGGCTGTAGTCATCGTAAGGTTGTTGTCGTCATTCTCTCTGCAAGTGCCGGGCAGTGGCAGTCCTGATGATGATGGTGATGGTCGTCCCACTCGGGCTGGCGATTCCGTGGTGTCATGTTGTAGTCAATAGCTGCGCAGGCGTGTGTGGTTTCCATCACCTTGTGCTGAAGTTTGGAGATCTGTTGTGAAAGTAAGTCCAGGCATTCATCAGTCCGATGCTGGTGGGGCTGGAGTAATGTATGCAGGTCCGTCCGGAGGTCAGCAATGGCCAACGCCAGATCTGCGATGGGCGTTGGCATCGTCGTGGCAGATGAGGGTTGCTGATGCACAGTCACTGGCATGATAGCCGATGGATTGGCTACGCTGATAGCTAACTGTGCACACTCACACTGAGTGGCTGTTTTTAAAGCATTGTCCAAAGTCACTGCTCCATGCTCATGTATTTTCAATTGGAGTGTTGAATCTAAGCCGGTAACAAATCTACGAAAAATCTCTGTGACGTCATACTGAGGGAAAGCTTCTGTCACTAAGCTGGTGAGCTCAGCGGCATAAACTTCGAGAGGCTCCTGAGGCTTGCAGGGACGAGCATTCAAATATGTCTGGAATGTGGCCAAAAATGTTGCATGTCCAAAAACAGCACTGGCCTTAGTTGTTTCTCTCCAGCACATAATTTACATTTTACTGCTATTGTCTATGTTTTATAATGAAAACATGTTATGAATTCAAAATCAGCCACGTATTTCGCAAAACTGTTTGTTCTTACCACAATCGAGTCTCTGTTAAACTCTAACGAGCAAGCGGACACGCGCATCCGCGTCAATATCGCAATGGAGAAAGGGAGCACAATCATTTTGATTAAACTGTCCAACATCATACCACAATTTCAGTTTCAATATAATCAGCTGTGCAGCTTTCATTGATATCAGACTGAAGTCTTAGCAGTCAAGGTGTGCCAGTTTTCAAAGTGTTTTCTCCTGCCCATGTAATACAGTGAGTTTTTTCAGCATGAGAGTGTATTTGCACAGGGTTTACATATGATTGTACAATATTAAACTGTATGTAATGCTGAATATAATGTATAATAATGCTAAGGGTCCTGATATTTGAAAGTCCTCCTGATAATGCAGATTTATACAATTGCAAACATTATTTTACTGGATAAACATAATTTTTTATTTTTTTTAAAGAATAGTTTAGAAACATGTAATCAGTGAAAATACTATTTTAAAAACTATAATATTAAAATACTTAAATGTATATAATCAGCGACGGCGTACAAGCGTACTGTTTGTATCTAACATAATTATGTATTTTTCAGTTGGGTCGAATTATTAATGTTTCTGTTCTCGAGTCACTATTGCCCTCTGCTGGGCTGATCTTTTGTCCCACTCCATGCCCTATGTATCATTTTACTCTTTAATGATGAGCATTTTTTGTTAAGTTTTACCAGTTAAGCAACTGTTTTGCATATGCCCTGAAAGTAGTAATAATAATAAATATAAACTTAACTTTTTATGATTCAGACTTTTTAAAGTTTTGTGAGAGTAAATAATCGTTAATTCAGTAATGTAAATCAAACAAAATCTTTACGCCCTTTATCATTTCAGTTTTTTGAAAAATCATATTTTAAAATAATTTTTATCCGATTAATCGATTAATCGTAGAAATAATCGAAGATTAATCAATTATCAAAATAATCGTTAGTTGCAGCCCTAGTTCAGTGTTATCACCCGAAAAAGGAGCTGGAAGATAAATTCGGAACGGCACATGTGAACTTGTACCGGCCATCGCGTTATGCGGTTGTGGCAACTCCGTGAGATCATTCTCATTATCAGCCATTTTGTGTGTGAGCGATGGTGAGATGAGGAGAGAGAGAATATACATATGGCACGTAATCCGAACTTGCAAAAATATAGCACGTAAAAATATTATACCACAATATAAACGTGCCTGCAGGTTGATGTGGCGATTTTACGATATTCAGAGTAAGGCAGAAAATGTCCATGCAGAGAACAAATAGATAAATAGCCAACCACCACTGCCACCAATGTAATACTCAGGTTTGTGTGTCTGGATGAATCCGTGCTTACTGAGTATCATGCGTGGGTTCTTGGCTATTTTCCTTGTCTGTTATGGCCATTGAATAGAGGAGTCGGACCAAGACTTCTGTGCTCAGAACTCAGGGTTTATTTCGACATTTCTTTACATTAACTACACCTCATTCCACCTGATTACCTCGTGCAACTCTCTTCCTGTTCTCGCTCTCTCCGTTTTCCTATGCTCGCGATATCTCGCGTACAATCTAACTTTATTTAAACCTTTCCGTTTCAGTTCTTACATCCCCTTAATGTCAGTGGGGGGGTGTGCCCTTCCGGCCCCACCAGCCGGCAGGTCTTCCCCGCCTTCTCGGACCTGGGAGGGAGACAAGGGGAGGGAAAAACAAAACAAAAAAGAGAGGGAAAGGCCAACACAGAGCGACAGCGGGAGAGAGAGAGAGGAGAGCGTGAAAAAAGAAACATACTCGCCGGTTCTCTGATACGCCATAGCCTGGTCCTCGGTCACTCTCCACCCTCTAGTGGATGACAGCCATTCCTCCCTGGGTGGATCGGAGGCAGTCCTTCGGCCCCTGGCGGACGGAACGCCCCGCCGCGTTTTGGTGGATGGTAGGGGTCTCCTCCGTTCCTGGCAGTGGACCCTCCTCCCCTCACGGTCAGGGTCGTTCCTCCGCTTTCAGGTGACTGGGCTCCTCCGTCCCCCGCGGCTGCTCCTTTGGGGTGGATTGTAGTGGCGAGGACTCTACTATGGCGCATCCCTCCTCCTTCCCGGGTTTCGGCACCAATATAACAGGGTAAAAGGGAAATGTGGAGGCGAGAATCAAAGTAATATTTAATTAAACAAAGACACACAAACATAAACACATACAGGGCAGCTGCCTGTAGCTCTCTTTATCCCTCTCTTCAGCTTGATTAGCCTGATTAGGGGCCAGGCGTGCATCATCACGGCCTGGCCCTGCCCTCCTCCTTGCCACTTGTTTAACCAGTTCATCACTATGAACATGTTCCATAACTTTGACAACCAGAAAATGTCCAAATACTTATAAGAAATGTAGGCTATCATTTGTAACCTAACAAACTTATTATTTTGTAATGTTTTACTTGAAAATGGTGTTTGTGACATTTTAAACATTCATATATTTTTAGGTGTGGTTGAAGTTTCAAATTCTTTTTGGGGCCACTGTATATCTGTTAGTCCAAAAACATTGTCTCCATGACTGTGTATCACATTAAAAGAAATTGTGGGAGGTTAAGACATTTTTACAGTGGTTTTCAGTTTTACTTTTGCTGATACGATTAGCAACTTTGTTAAACACATGCTGGCTGACCAACGGCAGAAATAATCAGACTCTTGGGTATAACAGGAACCAGCACAAGGAAGACTTTGTTCCCTGACTGTCACTGTCATTTTGCCAGCCTACTATAATACAGAGCAAGCGCACATCAACCAAGGCAGGACAGTTTAGATGTGTGAGAATGGTTCAAGTTAACCATGAGTTAGACATTAATTTCTCCACGCCCTTCTCCTCCGAATGTTGTTTATGGGCTTAACTCAATTTCAAGAGGAGGAAATGCAAAGGCCATTTTTCAGCCTGCAATATCATTAGTGCAACATGACAGCAATTACATGGGACACTTAATCCATAACGGGGGTGCAAGCAGACACGGCTGGATAGAGAAGCCAGGGTGTTGATGTGTCACATCGTTAGTCACAAGCTTTTTGCATTCCAAAATCAACAGAATGCAAATAGTGATACGAAGTGTTGTCTTCTTTCATCTTCCAAGTTTTAATCTTCTCATATTCCTTCATACTGTATCTGCACAAAAGTGACATGGTTCCTGGCTCCCCTCTGTCTTGGCCTTGCAGGTGCAAGAACATCAGTATCCCATGCTGCATTACAAGCCACATGGCCTTCTCAAATATTTATAATGTCACTTGACACACACAAGAGAACAGAGGAGCCTCGTTCCCCAAAAGGCCCCCCTCAATATACATGGATCTAGTTTCATGGAGAGGCCTTTCAATTGTAATTTCATAGTTTTAAAATAAATAAATAAATAAAAAAGGCTTGACATTTATATATTTATGTCTCTTTAATTGATTCTCTCCACACACACACATTCCCATGTGGTAAGATAATCAGGTGAGTTGATCAGGCAGAACTGTGAAACACAGCTGAGAAGTGACCCGTGGTTAGAGAGACAGAGACCAGCATTATCTCATTCCTCAGTTAGTCCTCCCTTTCTCAGGAATGACATGATAAGGGTTTATTGACCACTCTGTTTTCAGCTTGGCGTGATGGAAGCTGTGGCAAAGATAGAGCCAAAGTATGTGCTTGTGATGAATCACTTTCTAAACAATAAAATATTATATAATTATTTTATAAAATATTATATTTTATAATATTATATAATATTGCTGCGGTCTCAGTTTTCCATACTATGATTGCCATGTTTCATTAGTCTCGAATAAATGTGCTTTAAGTATTGCCATTAATGTGCTTGTCTGTATGATAGTATCTTGTTTTAAATATTCTGATTTCTTGTAATGGCTTTTATGTTTGTTTAATTTTATTTTGTTGTTGTCATTGATTTCTCTTGTGTCCTTTTTTTAGCATATACCCAGAGGAAACAGTTGAAAATTAGCTATAAATCTAAACTGGCACATTTACAGAAATGTTACATATTATTGTTCACTGTCCCTGTAAATCTAAACAGAATTAAGTATATTTTTACTTACTAACAAACACACATTTGTGTGTGCCTGTTGTCTCTGTAGGTCTTAAACGCTGCTACACATGTGATGTCTGCAGTGTCACGCTGAATTCAGTGGCGCAATATCATGCACACCTGCAGGGCTCCAAGCACCAAAACAAGTAAGTGCCTAGATCAACCTCATGCGTAAACTGTCTAAAATGAGTAAGAACACAGTTTAGTTTAATTTTAGATAGAACAACGAATATACATAATGCAAATGGTATGCAGCACTACAGTAATATAAGTGATAAATACTGTACTACAAGTGATCGAGATCATGACCTAGTGGTTATCACATTTGCATCTGTCATTTGTAGCTGTGGTGTACATGTATAGGCAATGTGAGTTTGAGTCCAGCTTGCATCATCTGCCGATCCTGTTACCTCCTGTTCTCCCCATAGTTCAAGTCATGCAACAGTGCTACCAAATGGTGACTTAATTCAGTTGTTTGTACAACACATTTTCTGGAAGTGGGAGTAGGTTCCAGAGAATTTTTAGATTGCCCAAAAATTGTTCTTGAGTTTTTGGATTGTTCTTCTGTAATGTACCCTTAAAGTGGAGGGAGTGTTCCCTTTGGTACAATACAGGTGCATCTCAATAAATTAGAATGTTGTGGAAAAGTTCATTTATTTCAGTAATTCAACTCAAATTGTGAAACTCGTGTATTAAATAAATTCAATGCACACAGACTGAAGTAGTTTAAATCTTTGGTTCTTTTAATTGTGATGATTTTGGCTCACATTTAACAAAAGCCCACCAATTCACTATCTCAAAAAATTAGAATACATCATAAGACCAATAAAAAAAGACATTTTTAGTGAATTGTTGGCCTTCTGGAAAGTATGTTCATTTACTCTATATGTACTCAATACTTGGTAGGGGCTCCTTTTTGCTTTAATTACTGCCTCAATTCGGCGTGACATGGAGGTGATCAGTTTGTGGCACTGCTGAGGTGGTATGGAAGCCCAGGTTTGTTTGACAGTGGCCTTCAGCTCATCTGCATTTTTTGGTCTCTTGTTTCTCATTTTCCTCTTGACAATACCCCATAGATTCTCTATGGGGTTCAGGTCTGGTGAGTTTGTTGGCCAGTCAAGCACACCAACACCATGGTCATTTAATCAACTTTTGGTGCTTTTGGCGGTGTGGGCAGGTGCCAAATCCTGCTGGAAAATGAAATCAGCATCTTTAAAAAGCTGGTCAGCAGAAGGAAGCATGAAGTGCTCCAAAATTTCTTGATAAACGGGTGCAGTGACTTTGGTTTTCAAAAAACACAATGGACCAACACCAGCAGATGACATTGCACCCCAAATCATCACAGACTGTGGAAACTTAACACTGGACTTCAAGCAACTTGGGCTATGAGCTTCTCCATCCTTCCTCCAGACTCTAGGACCTTGGTTTCCAAATGAAATACAAAACTTGCTCTCATCTGAAAAGAGGACTTTGGACCACTGGGCAACAGTCCAGTTCTTCTTCTCCTTAGCCCAGGTAAGACGCCTCTGACGTTGTCTGTGGTTCAGGAGTGGCTTAACAAGAGGAATACGACAACTGTAGCCAAATTCCTTGACACGTCTGTGTGTGGTGGCTCTTGATGCCTTGACCCCAGCCTCAGTCCATTCCTTGTGAAGTTCACCCAAATTTTTGAATCGATTTTGCTTGACAATCCTCATAAGGCTGCGGTTCTCTCGGTTGGTTGTGCATCTTTTTCTTCCACACTTTTTCCTTCCACTCAACTTTCTGTTAATATGCTTGGATACAGCACTCTGTGAACAGCCAGCTTCTTTGGCAATGAATGTTTGTGGCTTACCCTCCTTGTGAAGGGTGTCAATGATTGTCTTCTGAACAACTGTCAGATCAGCAGTCTTCCCCATGATTGTGTAGCCTAGTGAACCAAACTGAGAGACCATTTTGAAGGCTCAGGAAACCTTTGCAGGTGTTTTGAGTTGATTAGCTGATTGGCATGTCACCATATTCCAATTTTTTAAGATAGTGAATTGGTGGGTTTTTGTTAAATGTGAGCCAAAATCATCACAATTAAAAGAACCAAAGACTTAAACTACTTCAGTCTGTGTGCATTTAATTTATTTAATACACAAGTTTCACAATTTGAGTTGAATTACTGAAATAAATGAACTTTTCCACGACATTCTAATTTATTGAGATGCACCTGTATACTTGTAACAGTATGTTGGTAGTTGATGCATAATATGCCCATGACCTTTTTTAATCATCATCAAGATAAATGAGGGAAAGTATATATTTTAAAGACTGTAACTGGTCACATTTTCTTTGAAGTTTTTCAAAATTTTTAATCTTCACCAGCTCATTTAAATGTTCCTGTGTTGTGACTTGAATTTTTACAAGTACAATATTCTGTGTAATCTCTTATTTGATACTTTGATTATTAAAAAAATAATTAGCAAAATGGTGTTTAAAATAGTCTTAGATGGAGTTCAGCATGACACACCACATGACATGTCAACTTTCTAAAAGTACTGTATTTGAACTACACATTTAATCTTGACATCTGCAATGTAACTTGCCTAAATCATCAATGTTCTTGCCTTTGGCTCTTCAGCTTGCTCAATTTCAGCATGTATTCTGACTTGGCAGTCAGTCTGTTTGTTTTGAGCTCCCCTATTTCTTTCAACACTCAACTCAAAGTGTGTTTGAAGCAGTTACTGCGTAGTTTTTGCACTGAACCCAATTTCTCTGTTTACACGCACATGCGGGTCATTAGCCATGCAAACATTAGGAGCACATTTGACTGAGATTGAGACTTTTTAGACAACTATATATAATTACTGCTTATGTCACATGAACAAGTTGCATATTACATAAACAGTTAATCCTGATACGGGGGAAAATATTGAGATACAGTAAAAGGTTACTCAGTTGTTTCCAAGTCTTCACTGAATTTCTGTTAGATATAATGCATTATTACGAATTTGATGCTGCCAAGTTTTGACCGAAAAGCAAATCTGTAATTAAAACAAATAATTAAAAATAAAATAATTAAACAATTATTAAATAATGAAAATAAAATAATTTGGCCCACATAAGATGATGTTTAGTCTAAACATGCCCATGCAATGTGTGCAGTTTTGGGC
Organism: Myxocyprinus asiaticus; assembly: GCF_019703515.2. NCBI lineage: Eukaryota > Metazoa > Chordata > Actinopteri > Cypriniformes > Catostomidae > Myxocyprinus > Myxocyprinus asiaticus. The sequence goes on along the minus strand of NC_059347.1, from coordinate 42,232,300 downwards.
TATTAATTGATTTTAGATGGTCAGATGTATATTTAATATTTGTTAAAAATGTCTTAGTGTTCTAAATCCTTTGAATGGTGTGTAATTTAGAGGTATAATATAGATTATATCTCTGTAATCTTGGTCTAAACTGAACATTCTGAACACATCTTTTTTTTTTTTTTAAAAGCCAAATCTACTGGATATTTTTCCTTCGTTTTAATGAATGGGTATTTGCTGTCAGCCACGCTAAACCACGCCCCCAGCATTGCGCATGTGTGTACGTCAAGAATACAGAACAGATGATGCCTGCATTCCATTTCAAATTTTTATCCCCTTTCCTCGCGAAGTTCGAAATTATAATGAACCAAGATTAATAAGTGCTTTATTTATTAATAAGTACAATATGAAGTATTGTTCATTGTTAGTACATGTTAAATAATGTAGTTATTAATGTTAACAAATATAACCTTATTGTAAAGTGTTACAATCTGCTCTTCTAAACTGTTCATAAGATAATTTTGGGAAACAGTGCATAATTCCAAAGTTCATGCATCTTATCAAAGTAATCATGAAGCATTGAAAAGTATTTGCATAAAGCACTGACTCTCCGATCCTGCATTGGCTGCATAGAAAAAAGAATAGAAATGGAAAAAAGTCCAACAACAAGTCATTTGCACACAGTAAACTGTATTAGATCTTCCGAGATGACCACATAGGTCTATTTCAGTGCTGTGTGGTACTCAATATCAATGTTGGAGAGTTTCTTTGAGTGTGTCTGTGTGTGCGTGTCACAAAAAACGAGTAAATTCAATTCCCACTCTTACTGGTGGATGGTGAAACAAATTACTCACTCGAGATAAGGGTAATGATAAGTCTCCTGATCAATAGAAACACTCCATGTCTCCTACAGCTTAAATCAACCCCCCTGCCTCTTCCTTTCCCAACTCAATCAAACCCACAGCTGGTCGACAAGTCAAAAATGTTGCCCCTGCCACAAAACAGCCTTTACCATGCAACCGTCATGGTTACTTTCGTAAACTCCATTCCCTGATGGAGGGAACGAGACGTTGTGTCGATGTAGTGACACTAGGGGTCACTCTTGGGAGCCTGAAACACCTCTGCTTTTTGGAAAAAAGGCCAATGAGAATTGGCGAGTGGAATTTGCATGCCACTCCCCCGGACATAGGGGTATAAAAGGAGCTGTTATGCAACCACTCATTCAGGTTTTGTGCTGACAAGGTCCCGGCCATTTCAGCGGGTAGTTCAGCATTGTGGCAAGAGGGACACAACGTCTCGTTCCCTCCATCAGGGAACGGAGGTTACGAAAGTAACCATGACATTCCCTATCTGTCATTCACTCGACATTGTGTCGATGTAGTGACACTAGGGATCCCTATACAAAACGCCACAACTAGCTGAACTGTGTTACATGAAGTGGCGGAGTGTGACAGGCAGACTGCTGTGTGCCATCATGTAACCTCCCCCAACGCTCTTTGAGCGTCGAACAGTCCTTCAGGAACAGGTCGACTGCTCAACAAATAGGGACAGGCTGGCCCAGCCGAGGCCTATTTTCCTTCTCTTTTCTCCCCAAAAAGAGTGGAATTTGTTAACTGACTGGGAGCCCTAGGTGTCTACATCGGGGGGGTGTCACTCCCAAAGGGAAGACACAGCGGAGACCACACCCCGCCCAAAAAGGCGGGGGGGGGGTGTGGTACTTCAAGTGGAAATACATCACATGGTCTTACCGAGTCTTGTCGGAAGTATGTCATGTGGAGAGTCGCATGGTAGGTCCTACCCAAGGGGGGAGGAGTTTCTACAAGCATGGCGACCAAGGAAGACGTAGTTTACCAAGAGGGAAACGATTTTATGGAAGATAAAACACATAGGGTTACCTATGGGGAACCACCGCATGCGGAGTACCTACCTCAGTACAGGGCCTTACCAGCGCACTTACTGAGCTGGCAGTGAGTTTTTCTGCAAACTCAACTGCCACAGGGCTAAGGAGGAAGTCATCCAGGTATCACAGTCTGCGAACACTACTGGGAGTCAAGAACGTACGTCTTCCCCTCAAGGGGGGGAAAGGCGCTATGCACAAGCAGTTCTCCCAGCCAGCTGTCCCAGAACTTACCTGCTTGTGCCTGCCACTACGCGGGACAAAGCTGACTCAACCCAGAGATTGTAGAACCTCGCAAATTTGTTGGGTGTTGCCCAGCCCGCTGCTCTGCAGATGTCTGCCAAAGAGGCGCCACTGGCCAGGGCCCAGGAGGCCGCCACACTCCTGGTAGAGTGGGCTCGTAACCCCGCAGGGGGTGGCACATCCTGAGCTTGATATGCCATAGCGATGGCGTCAATGACCCAGTGGGCGATCCTCTGTTTGGAGACAGCGCTTTCTTTCCGCTGTCCACCAAAGCAGACAAAGAGCTGCTCGGAGCTTCTAAAGCTCTGCGTGTGATCCAAATAGATGCGTAAAGCTCGCCCCGGACACAGCAACACCAAGGCTGGGTCTGCCTCCTCCTGGGGCAGCGCTTGCAGGTTCACCACCTGATCCCTGAAAGGGGTCGTGGGAACCTTGGGCACATAGCTCGGTCGGGGTCTCAGGATCATGTGAGAGTAACCCGGACCGATCTCCAGGCACGATTCGCTGACAGAGAATGCTTGCAGGTCCCCTACCCTCTTGATGGAAGTGAGCGCAGTCAGGAGGGCAGTCTTGAAAGAGAGTGCCTTAAGCTCAGCTGACTCCAAGGGCTCAAAGGGAGCTCCCCGTAGACTCTGAAGGACTACAGAGAGGTTCCATGGGGTAACGAGGCGCGGTCTAGAAGGGTTCAACCTCCTAGCGCCTCTCAGGAACATGATGATCAAGTCGTGCTTCCCCAAGTACTTACCATCTACTGCATCATGAGCCAAAATAGCGGCTACATACACCTTAAAGGTGGAGGGGGACAGCCGCCCCTCCAACCTCTCCTGCAGGAAGAAAAGCACCGATCCGACTGCGCATCACTGGGAGTCTTCCCGTTGGGAAGAACACCACTTAGCGAACAGACACCACTTCAAGGCATAAAGGCGCCTCGTAGAGGGAGCCCTAGCCTGAGTGATCGTGTCTATCACCGCGGGCGGTAGGCCACTTAAATCCTCAGCGTCCCGTCCAAGGGCTAGACATGGAGATTCCAGAGGTCTGGTCGTGGGTGCCAGATGGTGCCCCGTCCCTGAGAAAGAAGGTATAGAAATGCAAGGTCAGTCCAAGGGCTGAAGAGGCGGTGCAGATCGGCGTGATGGCTATGTGATGTGTCCCGCGGCGCCGTGCCCATCTTTGGACTCGAGTCTGAAGCCAGTGCTGAAGCGGTCTCATATGCATCAACCCGAGCGGTGTGGCCGCTGCTGAGGATGCCATATGCCCCAGGAGCCTCTGAAAAAGTTTCAGTGGAACCTCTGTTCTCCATCTGAACGCCTTCAGACAGTTCAGCACCGACTGTCCGCGCTCGTTCGTGAAACGCGCTGTCATCGAGACTGAGTCCAACTCCAGACCATGAAAAAAGATGCTCTGAACTGGGGAGAGCTTGCTCTTTTCCCAGTTAACCCGAAGCCCAGGTCGGCTGAGGTGCCGGAGCATGAGGTCCCTGTGTGTGCACAGCAACTCTCGAGAGTGAGCTAGGATTAGCCGGTCATCGAGATAGTTGAGAATGCGGATGCTCACTTCCCTTAGTGGGGCAAGGGCTGCCTCCAAGACCTTCATGAAGACGTGAGGGGACAAGGACAGGCCGAAGGGGAGGACCTTGTACTGTATGCCTGGCCCTCAAAGGCAAACCGCAGGAAGGGTCTGTGTTGAGGTAGAACCGAGACTTGGAAGTACGTGTCCTTTAGGTCTACCGCTGTGAACCAATCTAGATGTCGGACACTCGCTAGAATGTGTTTTTGCCTCAGCATCTTGAATGGGAGTCTGTGCAAAGCCCGGTTCAGTACTCGCAGGTCCAGGATTGGTCGCAACCCACCGTCTTTCTTCGGTATGATGAATTAAGGGCTGTTGAACCCTTTCTTCATCTCGGCTGGAGGGACAGGCTCTATCGCACCCTTGCACAGAAGGGTAATGATCTCCTCACTCAAGGTAGTGGCATTCTCGCCCTTCACCAAGATGAAGCGGATGCTGCTGAACCTGGGCGGGCACCTGGCGAACTGAATCGCGTAGCCGAGTCAGACGGTCCGGGTCAGCCATCACGACGGGTTGGAAAGTGTGAGCCATGCGTCCAAACTCCGGGCGATGGGGACCAAGGGAATGATCACGTCAGTCGTACCAGCGGGTGGGGCCTTGCAGCAGGGTGGAGCTCGAGGTGCCACATCGAGGGGACTCGAGGGACATCGAAGCACTTACCTGGCTCCTGCCACCCACCATAAGATTGGTCAAGGAGGGAGGAGGAGGAATCTCATCCCCGTAGTCCACTGGAACCAATCCCGTGTGGGCGTGTTTGTGCCACAAAACACAAAAGATTCTCCTCCCGGCCCTCCACCAGGGGATGGAGTGGTCTGTCAACCAGCTCCAGTGAAGTGGATCTCCTCGCCCCTGGGTCACCCATCTCGGGGGCGCTTCGAAGCCTTCCTCGGGTTCTTAGCGGCTGACCGCAAGACGGGTGGCGTCTGCTTCCTGCGGAGGGCTCCACGCCGGAGCCGGGCCATGGGGGCGGGTTGCAGCAGAGTCGGTGTTGTTGCTGCAGGAGGATGCCCTTGGCGACGAGCAGACAGGGTGCGGGGTCTTAAGCGGCACCGGGGCAGGATATGTTGTAAAATCTCCGCCTGCTTCTTCACCTCCGAGAACCGCTGGGCAAAGTCCTCAACGGCATCGCCAAACAGGCCAACCTGGGAAATGGGGGCATCAAGGAACCGTGCCTTGACCGCTTCTCCCATCTTGAACAAGTTGAGCCAAAGGTGGCGCTCCTGGACCACCAGGGTGGACATCGCCTGCCTGAGAGACCGCGCCATGACCTTCGTCCTGCATCAATCCCGGGTCAGAACTACCTTTGTGCAGTTCTTTTAGTGCCTTGGCTTAGTGTACTTGCAGGAGAGCCATGGCGTGCAGGGTGGAGGCAGCTTGTCCAGCGGCACTGTAGGCTCCAGCCGTCAGGGACGATGTAAACTTACAGGCCCTGGACGGGAGTCTCGGGCGCCCACGCCAGGTGGTGGCGCTCTGCGGACACAAGTGCAACGCGAGCGCCTTGTCCACCTGGGGGATCATCGAATATCCCCTGGCCGCTCCGCCATTGAGGGTAGCGAGAGCGGGGAAGCTGAAATACTGGGACCGGGAAGTAAAAGGTGCCTCCCATGATCTTGTCAGCTCCTCATGCACTTCCAGGAAGAAAGAAATGGGGGCGGGGCGTGGCCAGGAACCGATCGTCGAGCCGCGAGGGTTCAGGGGAGAGTGGAGGGTTCCACTCTAGCCCAACACTCGTGGCTGCCCGGGAAAGCACGTCCGTCATTTCCGCGTCGGCGTGAGGCTGGGCGACCGTTCCTGAAAGAGGAAGCTAAGCCGAAACCTCTGCATCAGACTGGACGAGCCCGCTCTCCAATGCTGCGCTCATTAACTCATTGTCTTCCGGAGCTCCAAACGAGAATTCGAACTCGTGCTGAGATGAGCCGCCGGTCTCGTGCGAGAGCTTGCTTTTCTTACGAAAGCAAGCCGTGACCGCAATGTTGCCATGGTCACGCAATGAGGACATGACTCATCCACGAATGATGTCTCTGCATGGGCAGTGCCCAGACACGTAAGACAGCGATCGTGGCCGTCGGAAGTGGAGAGATAATGACCGCAACCAGGAATAACACACAAACGGAAAGGCATCTTTAAAAAGACGCGTCTTTAAAAAGACGTTCCGTGTGTGCCGCTCTTTCAGAAAGAAAATATACTCTTTTAGAATATTCTCTTTTAAATGTTCTGCCGAAGCGCCCAGGGGCGTTCTCTGCAAACCACAGATGCAGAGGGGGAGAAGCCGCTGAAATGCGGCGTAAGATCCAGCAGAGAGAGGTGAATGAACTCGCTGGATGAATTCAGCTCAATGAATAGAACCGCTCTGCTCCGAAGAGAAAATCTAAATGAGTGGGTGCATACCAGCTCCTTTTATACCCGTATGTCCGGGGGAGTGGCATGCAAATTCCACTCGCCAATTCTCATTGGCCTTTTTTTAAAAATCAGAGGTGTTTCGGGCTCCCAAGAGTGACCCCTAGTGTCACTACATCAACACAATGTCAAGTGAGTGACAGATAGGGAACATACCCCCCCCGCGGTTCATTTGGAGTGCTCACGTTATACAACAAGAACGGGAAAATGAGACACAAAAACGCGGTCATGGTAATCATGGTATTTCTATATTCACTTAAAATTCCCTTATTTGGACAGTAAAATGTGATTGGAATATGAAATACACAATAAACACAGATCAAATAAATCAGCGACAGTATGTAATTCAACTCTGTATGGCAAGCCTCAAGGTACTTATGTCATAAAGAAATGCGAACATGTAAGGTCATATGATTTCCATGATGTGGAAAACACGGATGAAATCACTGTATCCAGTCATAAAAATCACATTTCTATATAAAGTGAGGAACGTCACTGAATTTGACATATTCAGGAAGAAAATGTATGTTTTAATGCATTTTAATCTAATTAAAATCTCGATATGTCCAAGTGTGATTATTAAACTGCTAAAGGCTGTGATATGAATATATAATCGGCATGTGCTGTGTGCTTTAAAATGTATGTGTGATGCCAGCCGCTTGTACGCTGAAAACACCTCATCATAAGCATCAAGCGTGCTCTGGTTGTGTGTATGTGTGTAGTAGATGACAGTGAGCAGAGCGCTCTGAAGTGTGCAGCACATACAGACTATATATTTATTTTCATGAAATCATAGCTTTTTGGTGTTTAATAATCACATCGGGCCATGTAGCGAATTGCCTATCCAGAGGTAAGAAATTACAGTACAGTAAAAACATACAGAAATGACAAAATAAAAGCTAGAAATAAATGGATGCTTGAAATGGGAAAAAAGATCATGTTTAGTGCAATTAAATAATACTGGTAATGTATTAATGCAACTTCTCATGTCTTTGATGTTCTTAAACCCTCCGTAAGACCAAATGGCAAAGTAAGACCTATTGACCTTAAATGCATAAATCCGCGGCCATATCAGGAAACTGAGACTCATGAAGGAATCCATGAACGTTGTACTTTCACTGAGTCAACCCTGTAAAATGTACAGAATGCATTTAGATCCACAATGTACACAATACCTAGCCTTGCTAGATAATTCTGAAAATTACTTTGACCTGTGATTACTTTTATAACTGACAAATTAATGATTATAGCCAATGTACCTTTTAAAATGTGTAGTGATTTGTAATCACTTCTAACTAACAAATCGATGATTATAATCATTAAATCTTGTACTATTCAAGGCTTCACCTGTTAAAATACCCCGACAATCAGGTTTCTCATAACGTGTAATGTATTATCCATGTTGTAAAACCAATGAATTAACCAGTATGATTGGTAATTAGGGATTTTCATGTTTTGTTACTTACACGTGTAATATTTAAAAATATGTCACATTTAGTGTGTAAATGCTTGCTTGTTTATGTAGAGAATGTTGATGACAACGAATGTCATGTCTCTTGCAATGCTTTCAAGATATAAAAGTTCATGATTAAACATTTACTATTTTTGAGCAGGAATTTTGCACACAAAGGATCGTAAATCAACTCTGAAAAGGACAGACCAGTCGACCATGTGACTCTGAAAAGTAATTTCTGACTGGCTCAGGACACCTTTTAGGGTGCGGCCAATTTCAGTTCAAATGTTTCCAAAACAGGAAGAACGTGCTTCTTCTGCTCTCAATGCTCTCTTGGAATCCTTTCTTGGTCCTGTCTCGTGCTTCTTCCAGATCCTCCATGCCATGTAGAGTCCAAGGAAAACTCGGGACACAAAAGTCCCGAGGAAGCCTCTCAATCTCTGCTCCACACACTCTCTGCTCCACACACGCTCTGGTTCACACACCCAACAGGAGTCGCGAGTCCTCCTTGTCAAAGGCCTCCCTTCAAAGCCCACTTCATCATCCATTGAGACAACAACTATCAACGATGATTACAGAGTCCAAAACATCGACGGAACAAACTTTCTTCAAACACCAAAGAACCAAGCAACATGAGCAAACGCAATGCAAGGAAATGCAATGACATGCAAGTACATCTCCAGACTTTTGCTCAAAGTGCTGGTGTATTAGTTAAATACTTTGGGTAATCCGATTGCAAATCGATGTAGACTCAAAGAAGGATAAATGGTTCTTAACGCATTGTCAACAGACTCCATAAAGTTCCTTTTCTCTGTATTGATCATTTATTTTACATTCTGTCTAGAATGTAATGTACTCTGTTAGATTCGTTTTATGTTTAGAATAGCAATAAAGTTTGTCTGTATTCAAAGATAATTTGACTGTGGTATATTTTGATAAATAATCTCATCCCTGTTTTTAAAAGATTTCACTTCAAAGCTGTACCTAAATATATGTAATATTATTTTCAAAAATCCATGAGAATAACATTACTCCAATAAGAGAATTAATCATAACTCCCTTATTAAAGCTAATTCCTTACAATAGAAATTGTGAGCGGATACAACGAGACATTTTAATGGTGGAGAATTTTATAAAGACAAATAATCTAGTTATTTGTCATTTATCTAATTTAAATGGTTGTCGAACGCAACTAATTCCATTATAAATTTATTTACATAATAATGTAGAATAGGGACAGTTTAATTTAATTCCTAGCTCACACACACTGTTTCCCTGCATATAATGGTGGGGGTACACGGGCACTTTATCCCATCCCGTGTACATTTAAACTAACACATTTCTAAAATATATTGGTGGTCGAAAGTGGCCAAGATTCGTAAACAAATTAATTAATTATTTACATATAAATTTGTTACATTTCATAAAAATAATGCAGTGTTATGTTAAAAATGTAATTGATTAAAATTATTCTATTTTCATTTTATTAAAGTTTGTAATAAGTAGTAAATAAATAAAGAGTAATAAAGAGTGGGAACCATTGTGACACTTGATCTGGATCCGCGAAAATGACTAAAAGCGCTGTATTATGCATGCCAGTAGTTGGCGATGTCACTTTGTAAAGAAACACTACACGCCTGCGCACATAAGCATTCTTCCATAGAGCGGTGAATACAAACAATGAAGATGGCGAAAGCATCGAGCAATTTTGTCTGGACAAAATCTTGAGCAGCACAAACACAGTCCTGTAGTCCGCCATTGTAGTTTTGAATGTCTTGCACGTTGTTTTGAAGTACTTGCGTGCATGCCTATAGACTGAACATGTAATACGCGTGCGCATGATGTCATCGTTTTCACAATTTCGCTTTTTTGTATGTTTACACGGAGACGATAACGGCATCATTTTCAAAAACGTGCACTTTGAAACCCGTTTTCAAAAGTTTGCGTTTTCAGGCCCCAAAACGCTGTTGTTGTGTAAACGAACAGCCAAAACGCATAAAAAGTTTTCAGTTTTTAGTTGAAAACGTTGTCGTGTAAATGGCCCATAAAATGTTAGTTACTCAATATTGAGTATCTGTATAAAAGCAATATCACACTTACAATTGTGATGTTAACAGCCCTGCTAGATTTCTGTAACGCAGCAGCACACTTGCTCGTGTGTGTACTTGCTCGTTCATGAAGCATTCATTTGGATTGTAAATGTTTTCCTCTACATATAATCTAGTTTTAATCAAAAGACCCTAAATTACACGCATGCTGGCTACAAATCTCAATATACCAGCTGTCACAAAATGCCTCTGCAAATGCCTATAAAATGCATTAGGGATCTCTTTTTGTCTGTCTTATCCTCAGTTTCTGTTGTTTTTCTCAAAACCATTTGCAACACCTTTATACTGTATAGACCTAGATTACATGTGATCGGCTGCATTTCTATGCATAACCTATCCCAGATCGAGCTATAATGCACTTGTTTTTTTTTTTTTGGTTTTGTTTTTTTTTACTCTGAAATGAGTAAGACTTATCACTGGTTCACATAGTTATTCAATTTCTAGTAATAAAACATTTCAGCTTAAAGGGTTAGTTCACCCAAAAATGAAAATTCTCTATTTATTTACCCTCATGCCATCCCAGATGTGTATGACTTTCTTTCATCTGCTGAACACAAACAAAGATTTTTAGAAGAATATTTCAGCTCTGTAGGTCCATACAGTTCAAGTGAATGGGTGCCAAAATTTTCAAGCTCCAAAATCCACATAAGGGCACCATAAAAGTACTCCAGACGACTCTGGTGGTTAAATCCATGTCTTCTTAAGGGATATGACAGTTGTGAGTGAGAAACAGATCAAGTCCTTTTTCCTTCACTTTCACTTTCTCCTTCTGTTTTTGGTGATTCCCATTATTTGTGCATATCACCCCCTATTGGGCAGGGAGGAGAATTTATTATAAACATTGACTTAAATATTGATCTGATACATATCATTTCTGAACACATGGATTTAACCACTGGAGTCATATGGATTACTTTTATGATGCCTTTATGTGGATTTTGGAGCTTCAAAATGTTGGCACCCATTCATTTGCATTTTATGGACCTACAGAGCTGAGATATTCTTCTAAAAATCTTAAATTATGTTCTGCAGAAGAAGGAAAGTCATGCACATCTGGGATGGCATGAGAGTGAGTAAATCATGAGAAAGGATTTTCATTTTTTTGGTGAACTATCCATTTAACATATTCCATTTCAGCTTAACATGTTCCTTTAAGGCGAACATGAGTAGTTTTTGCATAAGTGTGGTTTAAGTTGGTTCTAAATGTTATTCAGAAGTTAAATAATTTAGAAATTATTTTCCAAACTTACTGATGAATGATGATTTTTGCACACAGGTTTTTTGTGCAAACGCTTTGATAGTGCATGAGACCCAAGTTGCAATATCATTATGCTCTTTAAAATATAAAAATATTAGAGTATCACTAAACAAGCCAGGTCAGGGCAGATCCATTCTGAGGACCCTTCATGAGGAGAGTGCTACTTATCATACATAATCCTACAGCTTTAATGCAAATTTTATGCCTAAAGTGCTCCCTCCATTTTACATGCCAGTTACAATTGCAGAATATCATGCCATGGCTGTTTGATGTCTCAGTTCTGAAACACCCACCCTCTCGAAAGCATAACAGGGTGGCCTGCTTAAGCATTGCCTCAGGAGAAGAGTGACTCACTACTAAAGCAGCCAACTCACTTTCAGGTTTCTGGTGACTGAGTCCTGCTCATAGAGAGGTCTTTGAAATTGAAATCACACATGAATGACCCTGTGTAAGTCTTGAAATGTGAGAGAATCTCTGAATCAAACATACAATGTCAATGGGAAGTTTTAAAAATACTCATGACCACATCTTATTTTTGTGTCACCTTTCAAATTTTAAGGTATTCTTCCTCGAGAGGTCGCTTACCGGCTGAAAAAGCAGAATCCTCCATTGGGGTGCATGCAAAACTCGTTTTTGACTTTTTGACAGGAAACATTTTGTACACAAAAAGTATTCTTGTTTAAATCTACTAATTTCAAGGATTAGACATAAGATTCAAATGGAAATCTGCCTGCGTAATCTCCAGAAAATGATTTTTTTAAAAATCTTACAAACGACTGTGATTGGTGCATCCTGAACAGCACTGATAAAAGTAACAGATGCCACGTGACAACACCGTTTAAGTGGCGCTTCAGAAGAGGTAGGACAATATTTTACACATGAATAATTATACTAAGGACATTTAAAAGTTGTTAAAATGAAAATAAAAACAGTATAAAGTTAAAGTATTTTCTGTGTGGTAAAATTGCCCAAATCTTGGTCGGAACATTTCCGATTTTCTGAAAGTTGATAGGGACATGTCCATAGCATCCTGACCTAAAATTACGCCTATGCTTAAAGGTATACAGTAGGTCACACAACAATTTAAATTCCCTATCTGTCACTTACTCGAAGTTGTGTCGATGTAGTGACACAAGGGGTCACTCTTGGGAGCCCCAAACACCTCTGCTTATTGAAAAAAGGCCAGTGGGAATTGGCGAGTGGAATTTGAATGCCACTTCCCCAGACATATGAGTATAAAAGGAGCTGGTATGCAACCACTCATTCAGATTTTCTCTTCGGAGCCGAGCGGTTGTGTTCAGCGAGCTGAATTACTCTGCCGATCCATTCACCTCGAAAAGCTGTTAGATTTACGGCGCATTACAGTGGCTTCTCCCCCTCTTGCACTGGTGTAGTGTAGAGAACACCCCTGGGCACTTCAGCAGCTGAGAGAGTATATTCTTCCTACTGAAAGAGTATATTTCCCTTCTAAAAGAGTGGTATTAACGGAGAGCGTCTTTTTAAAGATGTCTCTCCACTTGTGTGTATTTCCTGGTTGCGGTCGTTACCTCTCCGCTTCCGATGGCCACGATCGCGGTCTTACGTGCTTGGGCGCTGCCCACGCGGAGACAGCGTTCATGGACGGGTCATGTTCTCACCGCGAGAGCGTGACCATGGCAATGTTGCGGTCACGGTTTTTCCTTCGTTAGAGGAAAAGACCACCCCATCGGCTCCCCGCCTCGGTCCTTCTACCTACTGGTTTGTGGCCGTGTCGGTTAGCACTGGGGGTGATTTGGGGACCCCAATGGGAGCCACTCCGCCGGGTAACTCCCCACGGACCTCCCATTCCCCAGTACACTCATTTGCCCCGCTGGGATGAGACCACCGGCTCGTCTCAGGGCGAGTTTGCAATCTCGTTTCGGCGCTCGCAAAGTGGGTGAGCTCTCGATTGCAGCATCGGAGAGCGGGCTGTCCAGTCTGATGCTGAGGACTCGAATGGGCTCCCACCTTCGGGTGCGGTCGCCCAGTCGCAGCCTGACACGCAGCTGGCAGCCATGCTTGCCCGGGCGGCTGCGTGTGTCAGGCTGGAGTGGAACCCTCCACCCCCCCAAACCCTCGCAGACCTGATGATCGGTTCCTGGGCCTGGAGTGCCGCTCACGGCCGCGCCCCGCCGGTCCCTTTCTTCCCAGTGGTGCATGAGGAGCCCACGAGGTCGCGGCAGGCACCTTTCACTGCCCGGACCCGGTCTCTGAGCTTCTCCGCTCTCACTACCCTCGGTGGTGGGGCTGCCAGGGGGTACTGGGTGATTCCCCAGGTTGATAAGGTGGTTGCGGTGCACCTTTGCCCGCAAAATGGTGACACCTGGCGGGGCCGCCTGAGACCTCCGTCCAGTGCCTGTAGGGTTATGTTGTCTCTGGCGACTAAGGCCTGCAGTGCCGCTGGACAGGCCGCTGAAGGTACACCAAGCCAGGGTGATAAAAGAGCTGCATGAGGGTAGTTCTGACCCGGGATTGATGCAGGAACTGCGCTCGGCGACCGACCTCGCTCTCTGGGCGATGAAGGTCATGGCGCGGTCTCTCGGGCAGGCGATGTCCACCCTGGTGGTCCAGGAATGCCACCTTTGGCTCAACCTGGTCGACATAAGAGAGGCTGACAAGGCATAGTTCCTTGACGCCCCCATCTCCCAGGTTGGCCTGTTCGGCGACACCATCGAGGGCTTTGCCCAGCAGTTCTTGGTGGTGAAGCAGCAGACAGAGGATATTCAACACATCCTGCCCCAGTGCGGCTCAAGACCCCGCACCCCATCTGCTCATCACCAAGGGCGTCCTGTAGGGTTACGTCATCTCTGGCGACTAAGGCCTGCAGTGCCGCTGGATAGGCCGCCTCCGCCCTGCACGCCATGGCTCTCCTGAAGGTACACCAAGCCAGGGCGCTAAAAGAGCTGCACGAGGGTAGTTCTGACCCAGGATTGATGCAGGAACTGCGCTCGGCAACCGACCTCGCTCTCCGGGCGACGAAGGGCTTTGCCCAGCAGTTCTCAGCGGTGAAGCAGCAGACGGAGGCTATTCAACACATCCTGCTGACCCCTCAAGACCCCGTACCCCGTCTGCTCATTGCCAAGGGCGTTCTCCTGCAGCAACATTACTGGCTCCGCCGCAGCCCGCCCCCATGGCCCGGCCCCGGCGTGGAGCCCACCGCAGGAAGCAGACGCCACCCGTCTCATGGCCGGCCGCCAAGAACCCTAGGAAGGTTTCGAAGCGCCCCTGAGATGGCCGACCCAGGGATGAGGAGACCCGATACTATGGAGCTGGTAGACAGACCACTCCATCCCCTCGTGGAGGGCCGGGAGGAGAATCTTTTGTCGCCGCATGCTCAAGAGGCTGCGTTACCTAAAACTTCAACAAAAGAGTGGTTTCCTTGTTACCTGGGTCACATGTCATGACCGCCGTCCACGGTCCCATTTTGGCAGGTTTGGCACTCCAGCAGCGGACCCCCCGCCCCTGTGTGCCCAGCTGTGGCACAAACATGCCCACACCGGGTTGGTTCCGACGGACTGCGGGGACGATATTCCTCCTCCCCCCTCCTCAACCAACCTTACGATGGCCGTCAGGAGCCAGGTCAATGCTTCGATGTCCCTGGACTCAGCACAGCCATGGGGTTTGAGCCCCCTCGACGTGGCGCCTCAGGCTCTGCCCCACCGTGAGGCCCCACCTGCCGGTATGTCCGACGTGATTGTCCCCTTGGTCCCCCTCGCCCAGAGTTTGGACGCGTAGCTCGCGCTTTCCAACCCGTCGCGATGGCTAACCCGGACTGTCCAACTCAGCTACGCGATTCAGTTCGCCAGGTGCCCACCCAGGTACAGCAGCGTCCGCTTCACCTCGGTGAAGGGCGAGAATGCCACACCTTCTAAGGAAGGGTGCGATAGGGCCTGTCCCTCCGGCCGAGATGAAGAAGGGGTTTTACAGCCCTGTAGAGGTTCCGGCCGTTGATCCAGGGCAAGCACGTGTTGGTCCAGACAGACAACACAGCGATGGTAGCGTACATCAACCGTCAAGGCAGTCTAGGCTCCCGTTGCATGTCACAACTCACCCGCCGTCTCCTCCACTGGAGTCAGCAGCGCCTCAAGTTGCTGCGAGCCACTCACATCCCGGGCGACCTCAACACCGCAGCGGACGCGCTGCCACGACAGGTTATGCTCAGGGGAGAGTGGAGACTCCACCTCCAGGTGATCCAGCTGATTTGGAGTCGATTCGGTCGAGCACAGGTAGACCTGTTTGCTTCCCGGGAATCCTCCCACTGCCCGCTTTGGTACACCCTGACCGAGGCACCCCTCGGTATAGACACGTTGGCACACAGCAAATACATGTTTCCTGCAAGGTCAGGGAGGACGAGGAGCAGGTCGTCCTAGTAGCACCCTACTGGCCCACCCAGACGTGGTTCTTGGACCTCACACTCCTTGCGACAGCCCGCAGAGCTTTAGAAGCTCTGAGCAGCTCTTTGTCTGCTTTGGTGGACAGCGGAAAGAAGCACTTTCTCCAAACAGAGGATAGCCCACTGGGTCATTGACGCCATCATGATGGCATATCATGCTCAGGATGTGCGGCCCCCCGTGGGGTTACGAGCCCACTCTACTAGGAGTGTAGCAGCCTCCTGGGCCCTGGCCAGTGGCGCCTCTTTGGCAGACATCTGCAGAGCAGCGGGCTGGGCAACACCCAACACCTTTGCAAGGTTCTACAATCTCCGGGTTGAGCCAGTTTCGTCCCGTGTATTGTCAAGCACAAGCAGGTAAGTTTCGTGACAGCTGGCCGGGTGTACCGCTTGCGCATAGTGCCTTTCCTCTCCCTTGAGGTGAAGATGTACGCTTTTGACTCCCAGTTGTGTTCACAAGCTGTGATCCCTGGATTACTTTCCTCCTTAGCCCTGTGGCAGACGAGTTTGCAGAGAAACTCACTGCCGGCCCGATATGTGTGCTAATTAGGTCCTGTATTGAGGTAGGTGCTCCACATGTGTTGGTTCCCCGTAGGTGACCCCATGTGATATCTTCCCCATTTGATATCTTCCTTGGGTAGAGGCCCCTCGGCCCCCGGTCACCATGTTTGTAGAAACTCCTCCCCCCTCGGGTAGGACCTACCATGGTACTTCTCCACATGACATACTTCCGACAAGACTCGGTAAGACCATGTGACGTATTTCCACTCAAAATACACCCCCCCCCTTTCTCTGGGCGGGGTGTGGTCTCCGCTGTGTCTTCCCCTTGGGAGTGACACCCCCCCGACGTAGACGTTTATGGCCCTCAGACGGTTAACAAATTCCACTCTGGGGAGAAAAAAAACACGGCTGGGCTAGCCTGTCCCTATTTTATGGCCAGTCGACTTGTTCCCGAAGGACTGTTCGACGCTCATAAGAGCGTTGGGGGAGGTTACGTGATGGCCTGGTGCGCTGGCTACGAGGCACACAGCGGTCTGCCCGTCTCGCACCACCAGTCCACATAACACAGTTCAGCTAGTTGTGGTGTTTTGTATAGGGACCCCTAGTGTCACTACATCGACACAACGTCGAGTGAGTGACAGATAGGGAACGTCCTGGTTACTTTCGTAACCTCCGTCCCCTGATGGAGGGAACGAGATGTTGTGTCCCTCTTACCACAACACTGAACTTCCCGCTGAAATGGACGGGACCTTGTCTCGGCTCCTCAGCACAAAACCTGAATGAGTGGTTGCATTCCAGCTCCTTTTATACCCGTATGTCCGGGGCAGTGGCATGCAAATTCCACTCGCCAATTCCCACTGGCCTTTTTTCAAAAAGCAGAGGTGTTTGGGGCTCCCAAGTGTGACCCCTAGTGTCACTACATTGACACAACGTCTTGTTCCCTCCATCAGGGAACGGAGGTTACGAAAGTAACCAGGATGTTCTCTCATCATTTGCTCAATCTCATGCCATCCCAGATGTTTGACATTTTCTCTTCTGCTGAACACAAACGAACATTTTTAGAAGAATATTTCAGCTCTGTTGGTCCACACAATGCCAAAAAAAAGCAAATAAAGACTGCACAGAAGTAATCCATAAGACACCTTCAAAAGCGATATGATAGGTGTGGGTGAGAAACAGACCAATAGTTAAGTCCTTTTTTTACTATAAATTATCCTCCCTATCCAGTAGGTGACGATATGCATGAAGAATGTGAATTGCCAAAAACTAAAGAAAAAGGAAGTGAAAGTGAAGATTTATGGTACTTTGTTATATAATTAACATATTCACATACCATTTATTTGCATGGTACTTCAAAGAATATCGTGGTACTACTATTGTACTTTGATATATACCATATTCACATGCTACTGTATTTGCATGGTGCTCACAGGTAATGTACTGTACTTGTCGAAAAATATGGTAATGCCATGGTTCTTTTTTTATGTATTTTCATGTAAGGCTACTAAATTGATACTCTTTTGCTCGGTAAATGTCTTTATCTGAAGTAGTTGTTCACAAGCTTCACACATGTTGACCTTAATAAAGACCTTTTTAACTGGCAAACGATGGGATGCATTTGCAGGTTTGGTTTCTATAGATTGTAGATAAATATCCACTGCATCCAATGTTGTTGTTTTCCGTGTTTTAAAGTACAAGTATTCTGTTAGTGTGTTGGCAAATGAGAAAGCACTCAAAATGATTCAGCAGCACAAGCATGTGCTTTCTGATTTAATCCGCAAATTGATAGACTGCTTTGCTGTCACGTGTGACCAATTCAATGTAAAGAACCGACTCAAATTAGTGATTTATTTCTGATTCAAAACTGGCGACAGTAAATGGGTGTACGGCATGATGTAGATGTGTAGGTTTTGTCAATGCTTTGCTGCTACCTAATCAATAATAATCTGAAAAGCTACTTGATTTAAATACTAGTGAAGCGACAACCTTGCTACTGAGATATGTAGTTAAGCTAATAGATTCACTATTTGTAGCAATGTTACTGTCCATCACTGACTGAGACTAACATTCTGCCTAACATCTCCTTTTGTGTTGCACGGAAGAAAGTCTTACAGGTTTGGAACAACATGAGGATGAATGATGACTATTTAATTACTTTAAAAAAAAAAAAAGAGCATCGCTACATTTATTTGTTCGGAATGGGGTCTCAATTGTTGGATAAGTCAGGCTATGTTTGTCTTCCATATATTAACTAAATGGAAGTCTGCATAGAACACTGCACGACTGTTACACCATAACACCATAGAAGGAATGGAGAGAAGGTAGGTGGAGAAGGTGGATGGAGATCAACATTGCTTTGCCAACAGCAATTTAGCATGAATGTGGGACCTAAAGCTGTGAAAATGATTATGTAAAATGTAGCAGACTTCTTCGTTTTGCTTAATTTGGAAAGTGAGAAATGTATAATTATTAACCGTGGATGGCATTTTTTGTAGCTATTGTAGGTGGAAAGGGAAAGAGTTCAATCTTTGTATGAAAACCTTATGAAGGAAGTGTCTTTTTCTGCCAAATGAACTTAAGTTAGTAAGCTTGACCTTGCTTTAAAGACTTCCTTTTAATATGAAGTAGGAAGCCATCCAAATGTTTTTCTCACTTGTATTTTTGTTTAACATTCATAAACATCTTGAAGCAGTAGAATAAAGCTCAAAACAGAAAAAAAAAAAAGAAATGGCAAAGTGAAAACAATCAGATGTGGACAAGATGAATAATGTAATGAAAACAAAACTCATCATTAATGTAATTCCAAGTTTTACTGGCATGTTTTTTGGCCACAGATAAAACTACTAAACCTGATTTTGCTGTTTTAATTGAATAGAAAATCAACATCCACTCAGGCCATTACCCATCCAGTGTTTTTAATTAAAATGGCTCATGTAGAATAATACAGTAATCATATTGCATTTTTAGATTTATAGCCCTAAATGTTCACACATATCCTAGACAGTAATAGTTATGAAAACTAAATAAATACTAAATTTTAAATTAATAATAAACTATTATTAAAATAGATTCAGAGAGTATGAATGTATATGCTGTAATGGTTAATCAATGCTAAAACAGTTACCCTAATACTAAAGATTTTCTAATATATATATATTTTTTATTTAAAAAAAGGAATGTTTGTGTGAAAATAACTAACAAAACAGTTATATAAAAGCATAACAGAAGTTATAGCACAATAAATTCCACAGAAGTTATGGTCAAAATAAGTAGTAATTGTAAAGCAGTTAGCCACAGAAAGTATGGTCAAAGAGAGAGCCTTGATTTACAAGAAGGAATGTTCATTTACTTTAGACTTGATGCTGTACCAAAAGGAGACAAGTGGATTTTTATTGGAGGGCTGGGGGTGGAGTTGGAGGTGGGGTCTTCCTACACTGTAAAAAATTGCTGTAAATTTACGGCCAAATTCCTACAGCAATCTACTGTGATTCTTAAATACAGTAGTTTGCTGTTAAAAATGTTGCATTCTGGGAGATCAAGAGCAGGCTCACAGTGAAGTGACTAGTTTTATGGTAAATAGCTGTTCTGTGCAAGGCATTAGGGGAAAATGAACATTTAAAATCATGATATCATCTTGGTGAAAGCTATAGTGACATTTTGAAATGTATATTTTAACCCCCCCATGCAAATTTTAGTTTGTGGCACATGGTTAGTGTTCATGATGTTTCTGACCAACACCTCTGTTCTTTATCATCTCACATCAGCCTTCACTTGTCTGTCTAATGAGAAGTCAAATAATAAAAAATACAAAAACCTAAGAAGCAATGTACATATTAAATGTACAATTTTGCCAGGATTGAACAGTGTATTTTTTATGAAAAAAACAAAACAAAACAACAACAATCTGTACACAGTATAATAGCAGTATAGCACTGCATTGTGGGTTATAATGGTGAAATACCCATAAGCCTTTGCGCTTGAATAAGTATGTATGCTTTGGCAAATGCATTGGAGCTACAAAAAAAAATAAAAAAATAAATAAAAATAAAAAACGTACAAAATTATTTATTCAGACTTAATAGAAGTCTTAGTTTAATTAGTGTTGTTGTTTTGTTATCAATAGTTGTGTTTTGATTGAAGTCACCATTATGGTGATTAGTGATCTCTTGAGCTGGCACCTTGGACCTTCTTTATTTTTATATTATGTTCTTCCAACCAGTCAATTTACGTATAAGTAAAAGACAAGTTGTTGCATTGTGCTATTTGGAAGACAAAAATTAAAGTCAGACTGAATGTCTTATTCTACCTTGCAAATGGCACTATATGTGGCAATAGTGATACATTTACACATAAAAACATAAAAGCAAAAACAAAAAAGGATATTTCATCAAAATGATATCAGCAAATTGAGTGTTTGATTTTTTTTGATGAATTTTCAGCAAAACTTGATTTTAATGAAGTTACAGCATAACTCTAGTTGTTATCAAGACACACAAAACGCAACAGTGGTGACAATTAATAAACATACTTTTACGTAAATAAGTAAGAGCTGAACATTAAAATTCAAGTAACTTAGACTACAACAAAAACAACATCAGAATAAACCAGTACATAGTAAAAAATCAAAGTAATTTCTTCATGCCACAGTGCATGCTGGGAACATAGCAGTAAATTTCAACAACAGTAAATAGTATGTAATTTGACAGTTATATGCTGCTAAATTACAGTTGTATACTGTAGCTGTAAAAACAGTATCTAGCTGTTAATTTCAGCAACAGCAAGACACCGTTAATTTTACAGTAACATGCTGGCAACCCTGCTGCCAGTTCTTTACTGTTTTTTGACGGGAATATCTTTAAGAGTGTAGCTTTTATTGGACTCTTTTTCTGGAGAATGTGTGCAACACAATTTATGTGTATAACCCTTTGAGGCCTGACATTTTGAAATGAAGGATGGTTTTATTGGTGAGGGCTGAAATGCAAATTGCCCTTTGAAGAGGCATCAGGGGTATTTCCCTGCTAAGGCAAAGATAAACAGTCTTTTCCCTTTCACTGTATCAAGTGACCTGAATCTCAACAGAGTCCTTCAAAATGTCACATGAAGTGTTGTTTTCACAAGGTTTTTTGTCTCTCTTTGGCTTATATCTGTAACAATACTGGAGCGACAAAGATTAAAGTTGTAATTAAAACTCTGCAGTACTCTCTCACTGGTGCTGTTATTGCCCCATACAATCAGTTTTAGCATTACTCTAATTGGGTGCTTAATTCAACATAATGAGCCATGTTAAAATGTCTTGAACATTTGCATTTACCTGTTTTTCCTGCATTAGTATTTGGTTTCTGGTTATTTATTACAGTTCCCTTCAAAAGTAATCAGACCCTTCATTAGTTTTCTCATGTTACCAAATTATACACCCGACATTTAATTGTTTGTGCTCTGATATTTTTATTTCAAAGAACTGAAACTAAAATTAATCATGACACTGTGAATTCGGCGACAGGAGGACAAAGGTTAAGCTGCTGAAATCTGTGATTATCAAGATTCAAAAGTGGTCCAAGCTTTAAGTGTTGTTTGAGGTGAAATGTCCACAGGGTAGCGCCAAAAGTTTGTTGTATTTTTTGTTGTAGATGACCAAATACTGTCAAGAGGAATATTTTATTAACCCTACTCCCAAACCCCCAACACTAAACAGAACCAAAAATGCAACATTCAAATCGTGCTCATGATTGTTTATTTAAACAAGGACCAGAACCCATGGGGCAGAGACTGCGCCATATGGATATTTGTACACTTTCTAATTGATGCAAAAATGTCTGATGAGGAATGATGCTTATAAGTAATTTGGAAGTATGGTGTCGATTTCAGGGTACATGAACATTTGAAAAAAGCATGTTGATTTCCTTTGTAGTCATGTTGAATAAAAGCATTCATAAGTATCACAAAGCCTTTGTAGGCAGATTTGCAATAGGTTGTTCAGTTTAATTAGACATATTTAAGTAAATTGGATGTACTCTACAGATTTTCAGTTTGATTGACATCAGGGCATTGAGCAGGTTATTGCCCCTCCAATGTGGCCTTGTTGTTTGTGACTTTGTTGCAAGCCTCAGTTTTTAGTAAATTCTCTTGTTGTATTTTGTATCATCCATTCCTCCACCTGATTTCACAAGATGCCCAGTCCCTGCTGATGAAAAGCAGTCTGACTGCATGGTGTCACAAACACAATACCTTACTGGTGTTTTTAAAGGTGTTGCATTGGATTTGGATTTGGGCCCACATATCTTTTAAAGGCCCCGGCCTCGTCAATCTTGGTCTCATCTGATCACAATTGTTTTCCTATATTCCATCTCATAGACTGTCTCATTGGAAAACATGGTTTCACATGCTTCATTTTGTGTAATGAAGACCGAACGTGTTGTTGCGCTTAAAAAAGCTTGAATAAGTGCAACAAATAGAACAGAAAGCAGGTGTCTCAAGATCTCAAGATCAGGTGTCTCACTTCTTTTTTTAAGTTGGAAGTTATTCTAACCCTAGAATGCACATGTGGGTCAAAAAAGCCCAAGGCAAGTTGAAAGTCCTGGTTACTTGTGTAACCTCCGTTCCCTGATGGAGGGAACGAGACGTTGTGTTGATGTAGTGACACTAGGGGTCACTCTTGGGAGCCCGAGACACCTCTGGTCTTTGATAAAAGGCCAATGAAAATTGGCAATTGGCAATTTGCATACAACTCCCCTGACATACGGGTATAAAAGGAGCTGGTATGCAACCACTCATTCAGGTTTTGTGCTGAGGAGCCGAGACAAGGTCCTGGCCATTTCAGCGGGTAGTTCAGTGTTGTGGCAGGAGGGACACAACGTCTCATTCCCTCTATCAGGGAACGGAGGTTACGCAAGTAACCAGGACGTTCCCTATCTGTCACTCACTCGACGTTGTGTCGATGTAGTGACACTAGGGGTCCCTATACGAAACGCCGCAACTGGCTGAACTGTGTTATGTGAACTGGCGGTGTGTGACGGGCAGACCACTGTTCTTGTTTCTTAAGAAGGTAAGCTGCGACCGCATCATTGCCATGGACATATTCTCGCAATGAGTACACAACCCATCCATGAACGCTGTCTCCATGTGAGCAGTGCTCAGACACGAAAGACAGTGATCGTGACCATCAGAGGGTGAGAGATAACGAGCGCAACCAGGAATAACACACAAATGGAAAGGCATCTTTAAAAAGATGCATCTTTAAAAAGACGTTCCATGTGTGCCACTCTTTTAGAGAAATATACTCTTTTATTTCTGCCGAAGCGCCCAGGGGCGTTCTCTGCAGTGCACCAGTGCAGAGGGGGGAGAAGCCACTGAAATGTGCCGTCAGATCCAGCAGAGGTGAATGAACAGCCATGGGAATTCAGCTCAGTGAGCATCGACCGTTCGGCTCCGAAGAGAAAATCTGAATGAGTGGTTGCATACCAGCTCCTTTTATACCCGTATGTCCAGGGGAGTGGTATGCAAATACCACTCGCCAATTTTCATTGGCCTTTTATCAAAGACCAGAGGTGTCTCGGGCTCCCAAGAGTGACCCCTAGTGTCACTACATCGACACAACGTCGAGTGAGAGACAGATAGGGAACTCTAGATTCTTATTCTTATGCTTAAAACTACTTATTTCTGAGACAAATTACAATAAATATTAATAATTGTATTAATTATTTACATTTTTATATGGTTCAAATACAGTAGGCGTATATTGGCAATTTCCATGTTTGGTGGTAAAATATAACCCTACCTATATTGACGCAGACAGTATAAAGTACAATGGACTAGGATAAAAAATTAAAAAATCCCCGAAAATCAGTATAAACTTGTAAAATGATGATCTTATGTACTTTAAATTGCTGTGTATTGCATTTTCTATATTACTCTATGTAGCCATATTTGTTGTTTGGAGTGGTGAGGTGTACTGAATAAAGAAAAGCAGCAGGTTCAAACACATAAAAAAGTGGTCCAGGAGATATGGCCATTGTGCCCTTGCTGTGAACTAGGCATCTAACCTCAGATTGCTCCATGAGGACTGTCCCTGTAATAGGTATAATGTCATGCTATTTGTATAAAAGTATTGGCTGAATGACAATTTGCTATACTTGCATACTATGTATAAATATGAACGTGAACAAGGTATTAACACACAGTATATTTAATAACATATAACATATAGAAACTGAAAACAATTAATGTTTGCAAGAATAATACCAGTGTTAAATGCATTGAACACCATAGTAAATATATATGGGTCATAGAGGACCCACATATGCATTCTTAGAGTGATGCAAATTCTCTTATCTAAAAAATATTCAACTATATTAAAGTAATTTCACCTGGTCAAAGACACATTCAGTGAAGAATCCCTGAAGTGGCAGATCAAAAGACCATTTCATTTAAAAATTATTCTCAAGGAGTAGACTGCCATGCAATTTTTGACCCACATTTGCATTCTAGGTTTAACTTGAAATGGTGTCTAAAAAACACACTCCTATCCAATCCAACAGTCAAGCGCATGTTTACAAAGTGCAGGTGAATGCAGAAAACTGTTAGGTGAGAATGGCCCTTAATGATTTCTTTTTCAGCACCTACACCTATAGGCGCTGTTCTGCAAAGCTATTCATTTACTGCAATATCTCCACCTATTTTGTCTCTTGATGCATCAGTGCATTGTAATGTGGTATGGTAATGTGTAATGACATAACACCCTTATGTTTTTCCACCACACACACTTATCATCTTTTCTTCAAGGGTAATTTTTCACAGATTTTCCCAGTCCTGTCATTTCAAGGGCGAAATGGACAGGTGATTTTGTGTTGAGTGCGATGTACATTTACAATGTTTTTGACATTTGCCTAGCTTTTAACCTTCTTGATATAGTCACTGGAGAGAGCACAAACCACTCCAGGCGCCAAAGCCGAGATTTGAAAGGCTGTTCCTGAGCCTTCTGGTGAGATGCCAGCATTGGATAGGAGAGATTTTAAGGGTTTAGTTTGGTATAGTGGTTCTCAAACATTTCAGAATTACCTCCTTTGATCAAATCAGAACACCCAAGTACCACTTAGTAACAACAATGTTCCCTCTGATTTATTTTCGTTTGCTTTAAGTGCAACCTGAAGGACTTAGAGCAACATTCACATAATGTCATATTTTTATTAATATTGTTGTTACTGTAGTTAAAAGACATAATGGGCCCTGTAAGACTGCCCTTTTGCAAATCTGTAGAAGGACCCTATCAGTCAGAGCAGCATGTAAAAAACACATTCACGACAATATTACATGTGGAAGGTATTACAGTGTATTTCAATGTGTTAAGTATGTTGCAAATTTAAAATCCAATTTAAACACAATTAAAACACATAAATAATAAATATTTCTCCTGTCTGTCTAGAAGCATTTGGAATAGACTGGTTATGTTTTCGATTACTATACTGTATGCTCATAATTGAATTTTGAACCCATTGTGTTCAAAAGCAGGTCACAAAGCAGCTTGCCTTCATGAAATCCACTTTGAGATAAATCTCTCTTTCTCTCTCTCTCTCTCTCTCTCTCTCTCTCTCTCTCTCTCTCTCTCTCTCTCTCTCTCTCTCTCTCTC
Organism: Myxocyprinus asiaticus; assembly: GCF_019703515.2. NCBI lineage: Eukaryota > Metazoa > Chordata > Actinopteri > Cypriniformes > Catostomidae > Myxocyprinus > Myxocyprinus asiaticus. Next base: position 42,206,867 of record NC_059347.1, on the reverse strand, counting down.
TCTCTCTCTCTCTCTCTCTCTCTCTCTCTCTCTCTCTATATATATATATACATGCAGTGGTGTAAAAAAGTGTTTGCCCCCTTCCTGATTTCTTATTTTTTTGCATGTTTGTCACACTTAAATGTTTCAGATCATCAAACAAGTTTAAATATTAGTCAAAGATAACACAAGTAAACACAAAATGCAGTTTTTTAAATGAAGGTTGTTATTATTAAGGGAAAACAAAATCCAAACCTACATGGCCCTGTGTGAAAAAGTGATTGCCCCCTAAACCTAATAACTGGTTGGGCCACCCTTAGCAGCAACAACTGCAATCAAGCGTTTGCGATAACTTGCAATGAGTCTTTTACAGTGCTGTGGAGGAATTTTGGCCCACTCATCTTTGCAGAATTGTTGTAATTCAGCCACATTGGAGGGTTTTCGAGCATGAACTGCCTTTTTAAGGTCATGCCACAGCATCTCAATAGGATTCAGGTCAGGACTTTGACTAGGCCACTCCAAAGTCTTCATTTTGTTTTTCTTCAGCCATTCAGAGGTGGACTTGCTGGTGTGTTTTGGATCATTGTCCTGCTGCAGAACCCAAGTTCGCTTCAGCTTGAGGTCACGAACATATGGCCGGACATTCTCCTTCAGGATTTTTTGGTAGACAGCAGAATTCATGGTTCCATTTATCACAGCAAGTCTCCCAGGTCCTGAAGCAGCAAAACAGCCCCAGACCATCACACTACCACCACCATATTTTACTGTTGGTATGATGTTCTTTTTCTGAAATGCGGTGTTACTTTTACGCCAGATGTAATGGGACACACACCTTCCAAAAAGTTCAACTTTTGTCTCGTCAGTCCACAGAGTATTTTCCCAAAAGTCTTGGGGATCATCAAGATGTTTTCTGGCAAAAATGAGACGAGCCTTAATGTTCTTTTTGCTCAGCAGTGGTTTTTGTCTTGGAACTCTGCCATGCAGGCCATTTTTGCCCAGTCTCTTTCTTATGGTGGAGTCATAAACACTGACCTTAACTGAGGCAAGTGAGGCCTGCAGTTCTTTGGATGTTGTTGTGGGGTCTTTTGTGACCTCTTGGATGAGTCGTCGCTGCGCTCTTGGGGTAATTTTGGTCAGCCGGCCACTCCTGGGAAGGTTCACCACTGTTCCATGTTTTCGCCATTTGTGGATAATGGCTCTCACTGTGGTTCTCTGGAGTCCCAAAGCTTTAGAAATGGCTTTATAACCTTTTCCAGACTGATAGATCTCAATTATTTTCTTTCTCATTTGTTCCTGAATTTCTTTGGATCTCGGCATGATGTCTAGCTTTTGAAGATCTTTTGGTCTACTTCACTTTGTCAGGCAGGTCCTATTTAAGTGATTTCTTGATTGAGAACAGGTGTGGCAGTAATCAGGCCTGGGTGTGGCTAGAGAAATTAAACTCAGGTGTGATAAACCACAGTTAAGTTATGTTTTAACAGGTGGGGCAAACACTTTTTCATACAGGGCCATGTAGGTTTGGATTTTGTTTTCCCTTAATAATAACAACCTTCATTTAAAAACTGCATTTTGTGTTTACTTGTGTTATCTTTGACTAATATTTAAACTTGTTTGATGATCTAAAACATTTAAGTGTGACAAACATGCAAAAAAATAAGAAATCAGGAAGGGGGCAAACACTTTTTCACACCACTGTGTGTATATATATATATATATATATATATATATATATATATATAAAATTTTGGGGGGGACCACTGGTTTAGTACAATATTATATCATATATCAATATTATATAATATCTCTTCCTATGTTAAGGAACACAACATAATTGAAGTTAATTTTAAGGATTCAACTTTATATATTGTCAGGTTTTGTGCAGATATTTAAAGATTCATCTGAACTTCCTTTCATTTTCCTTCTCTTAGCTTAAAAAATCAGCTGTGTGTCCAGTGAGCCATAGGAGAAGCACGGTGATTGGATTGATGTCATACAAGCTGTGATCAGCTTGCACTTGGTTTTCTGCCTCTATTCTTTCCCCGCTCCCTCTCTCTCTCCTTCCATCTCACTTTGTTGTCTTACTCTCAACTTGACTGCAAAAGAAGATTGAAGATCCTCTTAAAGTCTGCCTTTATCATCCCCAAACTCTCTGGCTCTACCTCCCAGCCTCTTCTTCATCATGACTCAACACAGCCATCATGCCCTGACTCTCTGGAGGAGAGGTGGTTTCCTCCATTGACACTCATCTGGTAATTCCCTCACCAGACGTTTATATATCTAATCTCAGTCAGTTGTTGTGTGCATGACTGAATACGGTAATTGTGGTCACTTTCTAAGATAAGCAATATCTAAATAAAAAATAAAAAAATCTCCCAAATTAATAGTTAAGAGAAGAAAATTGTAACAATAACTAACTTAAAAAGAGAATGCAATCTATTGAAAATGTTGTCCACATTCATTTTTATGTCTCAAGTTTTATGTACTATGTATTGTTTCTGTGTGTAAAAAAAAAAAAAAAACATTCTACTGGAAAATACAGTAAAGGTTTTTTTGGCCTTACAGAAATTTGGGCATTTGGGACAGGGTGCTACAAAAACACAATTTACTTGATGTTTTTGTTGATGTATGTACTATATGTGTGATCTGTAAATAGCTGTTTAGGGGTGTTTGATGAATGGGCATTTGAGATTATTTGTAAAAGTGAACTCACAGCTAATGCGATCCTATTCAAATTTATGGTCTGGTTTTTAATATTTCAAATTTTTCATTTTTAAGAAGATTTGAATGAGGTTACATTATAAAAAATGATCAAAGATGAAGCAGCTATCCTTTCAAATGGTTGTCTGTCACATATTTTACAATATGTTGTACATGCCTTGTTTCCTTTTACATGTGACTGTGAAAACAAGTTAGAAGGTACATACAAAATGACTGTAATTGTTTGTCTTTAAATAATATTCTTGTATTTAAAATTATTAGTAGTAGCTCTTCAGAGGATATATTAGATATAATTATTCAATTGTCAATGAGCTGCAAAACCATGTATGTTCTGAAGCGTTTACATTTGCACTAATTGCATTTTCTTTCCTTTGTTTTTTCTTTTTTTTTTTTCTTTGACGTGTGACGATGAATTTTTCTTTAAAAATAAATGAATGAATTTATGACTTTTTATTTTACTCTCAATAGAAAGATGTCAATGTTTATTCCTTGGTACAGTACAATCAAGAAATAACAAAATCGATTAAAATTATTAGAAGACATGAAGAAACACTACTGACGATCTCTAGATCAAAAAGGAAGGATTACTCAACCCAGCATGGTACAATGTAATCTGTCAATGTACATAAAGATTTTGATATTAACAAACAACAATTCAGTGCACAAATAATTATCACCTCTCTTTCGCAAAATGGAAGAATCCATTTCATGCATTTGTTTCATTGGAACTAGTGTGTGTTCCCTTTAAGAGAGCAGGTTCTTGTTCTCTTCCTTTGTGCTCTGGGTTATGTGATCGACTGTCTGAAACAAAATAAAAGGCACTTCAAATCACTTTTGTTTGTGTTTTGATTTCTGTTTTAAATAATAAGGAATAAGTCACAGAAAACTGAAAATTCTGCCATTTACTCACGCTTGTGTTGTTCCAGACCCATTTGCAATAATTTTGTCTGTTGAACTCAAAAGGAGACCTTTTGCAAGATTATTTGCATAGCTTTTGCCATACATAACAGTATTTGTAGTGTTACAGTGACATGAGGTTGAGTTAATAATGACCGAATTGCTTTTAGTTGAAGACATCTCCAGTTCTATTCTGTAGATTGGCTGATGATTGAGTACAGTCAGAAATTTCCTCAGTTGTTATATGCTCAGTAGGTAATTTCTCTGTGGGACATCCTTAGTTCCCATCTTGAACAGCAGTGAGTGGCACAGGTTCACAACTCGCTCTGCAGTGAGCACAGGCCTTCATCAATTGTAATTAACATTCCAATGTCTAATTTCTGCCACTAATTAAGCTGTAAGCTGTAAATTGCCTGCCAAAATCCCCCTATGGTTCCGATACTTTACCTTAGATAAAGAATCAGCTACTGGGGTTTGAATCCTCCTTTGCCCTCAAAGGACCGATATTCAGACAGTCATATTTATTCCAACCACCCCTCCATCTTCAGTCTCCCTGCAATTCAAAGCTATTTATTTGATAATGAACTTTTCTAATGAAACGTTCCATTGCTGTACCACCCTTTTATGCATCCAGAACCGTAGAGATTGATTATTCTAATTAAGTGATGCTGGCAACAGCGACACCTCATCAGAAAGCCTGAGTCATTAATTCCTTCAATCATGAGGAAATTTAAATAATGGAATGTAAATGGGGAAAGCTCCCAAAAGGGATCTGACTATGTGGAGATGTTAATGTGGGCAAACGACAGTGTGTAATAAAGGAGCTCTGGCCATCCCAGTCCAGTCCAGTCTTAAAATGTAAAGGCTCTGATGTGCTTTCACAGGCTCGCTCCTCATGTACACTTAGTAAGTGTCTGCATGGCGTAAGCCCAAAATAACAAATGTATCTACATCTGCTTTATTGTTATTTTTGGTATACCTGAAAGTGCCTTGTGGTTCGCGGCTCACCAGAGCCATAAAGAATCCAGTCATCCAAGCCCCTGTTCCTGCCCTTGCTGATCTCACAGTGAAATCAGAAACAGTAGGTTAACTTTTCTTTTGCTAAAATCAGTTTATGCTTACTGAAATTTGAAACACTGCCCCCAGTTGCCAAAGCGGTAAGTGTTGTTGGGCGTATAAGTGTGTGTGTGATCCATTTTCCGGGTGCAATGTCCATGAAGGGGCGCCAAAAGCAAGTTGTGAAGCGAGTTGATTTCAGTTGTACAGGTGGTAATGCAGTAAAGAGGAATGCATGTTTTATAAACTTTACCCCCCAACCCAAATCCCAAACATAAATCCAAGGGCGTAGCACTCTTTAAAAGGTGTTTCGGTCCCCCGCACTTTTTCAAGCTAAACCCATACCAAGTCCAAATGATGGATTTGTATACAGTATGTTTCAGAATTCATTGCATTTTATTACTTTGTGCTGATTCATTGACCATCCAGCCAATTACAGGTGTTTCATTAGCCGAAACAACCCTTACGTAATAGGCCATCAATCAGACAGTCTAATCAACGTGGCTCCATTCATTTCTACAAAGTTGCTTTCAACAATGCTCATTTATCATTGTTTTTTAATCGCCATTGATCTAAATTAATAATCTAGAGATGAGGAACACACAAACGAGATTATTGGCATATCATTCTTGATTGGCAGCATTACGTGAAAGTGGCAGTGGCAGATTACAGGGTAGTGATAGCTTAGGTGGGGCAGTGGTGGCTTAGTGGTTAAGGTTCTGGGTTACTGATCAGTAGGTTGGGGGTTCAAGCCCCAGCACTACCAAGATGCTGCTGTTGGGCCCTTGAGCAGAGCCCTTGACCCTATCTGCTCCAGGGGTGCCATATCATGGCTGACCCTGCACTCTGACCCCAGCTTGACTGGGATACATGAAGGAAAAAAATAAATAAATAAAAAGAATTTCACTGTATATGTGTGATAAGTTAATTAATTAAAATGCACTGCAGAAAAAAACAAACAAAGGGCAATCCTTCTTTTAAGCACACATTGTAAGTGCAGTTTATGTCAGCGCCTGAGTCTTCATTAAATTGTGCTTTTTACATTATGTTTGTGAGGTAATAGTTTGATCAATTCTTATTTTCAATTTAAGCAGATTACTAGATCTGTGTTAAATATGTAAAGCTATTTTTAATATCAGCTCTTGTTTTTTTAACTCTATGTTGGTGTGCAGTCAACAAACTGTAGGAAAAAAGATAGATCTGCTGTATTCTTAAAACACTTAGGCATTTTACTGAAGTGAAAGATATGTAGACACGCTTTTTTGTACATGAAAACATACAGACGTTATTGAAACTCATAATTATTATAAGACTATTATTGTCTTTTGATAAAAGTCATGCTCAGCAGCTCACAAACTGTAGGGAAATTATAGATTTGCTTTGTTCTTATAATGCTTAATACCTCTACTAAAGTCTCTTTGTAGGTCAGCAGACATACAAATTTTAAAGGATTAAAATTTTCTTTTGATCATTGATTCAGTGACTAACTATTTCACACAAGATGCGCATTTGTCACCAACTTCTGGCATCACCAGAAATGGTCACCGAATTATTAAATGTATCTGAACGAATTTTGGTGAACGTAATCAAAATACTCGAGCCACATGGATAAATTTAAATCCCACAATGCACAAGCACAGAGGAAAAAATAAAATTGTGCACATGCACAATTGCTATTATCATAATTGATTAAATAATTTATTCAAGGACCAGCTTGTGCTCAGTCTTTCATTGTCATGTGTGAAACAGAAGCAAGTGCTCCACAAGAAGCCCTTTCTTTTTGCAGCTAATTTTGCTAAATTTCGCAATTAATTTGCAATACTTGAATTTTTTAAATACTACAAATACTACAAGTATATAATACATATATATTAATATAATACTTATATCATACTTATATATTAATATATACTGTAATATATTAATACTGCACTGTAAGTTTTGGGTCTGTGCGAGCCACCTACTGACAGCTGAACACCCCACCCACCCACCCACACACACACACACACACACACACACACACACACACACACTTATAAACTGACTGCTATGCCCCTGCATAAATCCAACCATCAGTGGAGTAAAAATGCAATGTTAGAGGAGAAAGTGCAATCTCCCAGTCATGCTCATCACTGATTATGCAAACACAATTACTTCCTGGTTCAATGTGGTATCTGAACCCAGATCTCCCACTTTGCTGACACAGCCCACTGCCGGTTGCACCACAGAGGAAGGTAATAATGCAGGAACCAATGCAAACATGTCTGAAAGGAGATGCCACTTGTCAATGAGTCAGCATAATGTGGCCAATCCTAGGGTACTGGAAGTATCAGAAACAACATGCTGACCTCCCATGTGATCAAGTTGGCTGGAAAAGCAGATCTATGGAAAGCCTGTAACAGATGTCAGATCTCAGGGATGTTTGTTTTTCCACATTTGTACTTTAAAAGAACATGAAAAGTGTGTAATATCTGTGCCACCAGCATCACCAAAAAGAATTGCAAAAATAATAAATGTTTTCAAACAGATTCCAGAACCGCTCCAGAGCTCTAAGGTTGTTAATCAATAGTACTGTATGCTTCTGTTAAAACCATTAGTCCGTGTTTTTTAACTTCATAAAATGTGTTTAAATAGCAGAATTTCTGGTGAAGGACTACACTACCCATAACCCAGCAGAGAAAGATCACACACCAATCAGAGATTTGCAGCAAACAAAGTGCGGCAAACAACTCGGTCAGCGACCACCCATTCTAATGATGTGTGATTTTGTTTATGATGCAATCGAGTTGGTCTCTATACACTCTCAAACTACTTATGTATTTTTATATAGTTGTATATTTTGCAATACATTAAAAATGTATTGTTTCTGTACTCATGATCAACAACTTTTTATTAATAATCTTATATTTTTCCATAGTTTTTAATTTGATTGTCATTTGCAATGCTTCATGGGATGTAGTCAATTCCTTCTTTAAAATCGATCTTGTTGTCCGATTTTCAAATATTTTTTTGTTTAATCTTTGAGCTTGTTGGTTTGACTCATGGCTTAGAACTCTTTTATGAAGGATTTTATGAAATCCCTAGGGAAAAAATGTATTGGAAAACACTTCCAGAACCAAGACTGCTGAAAAGTGGGCGGGCACTGTTGCACTCTATAGAGTCAAAGAGCACAGTGTTAAATGTTTTTGGTAATCTACAGATTGTTTACTTATATTTGACTTTGCCTATTAAGCAGGAATACGAGAAATAATTTTAACATTGAAAAAATTACATGCTTCAGTTTTAAAGTGAAAAACCTGGAGGTCTGCAAAAGTTACGATTTGGAGGCAACATTTGAATGTTTTGTCTTCTAAAACCACACCTCAGTCATCAGAAAATAAGAATGAACATGAATCAACTTTTAATTTTTTCCTCTCTGCATTCCTGTAGGCAGCATTGAAACCCTATAATTTAGCAATGGTGTGCTGTTTTATTTATTTATTTATTTATTTTATTTTTTTCAGACAGATTACTCTAGGGTATTTCACAGATTATACACAAGAAGGAAATTCGCAACCACAATCTCAAATAAACTCTATATCACATGAAACTGACAAAGCAGAAAAAAACGTTGTGAAGTTTTTATAACTGCAGGATATTCTGTCCAAACAGACCACAGTAGTAACTAATTTATAGATTGTTATTGTTACCAACCAGTTGTCAGCATCATTTCAAAACTCACATGTCTTTGGCAAGCCTAGGACTAAAGGATTTATTTATATAAATTATTGCCGTAATAAAGAAAAAAAAAACACACGTGTGCTAGCAAGGAATAATTTTTGTATTTCACTACACACACCCACAGATGTGTGTGTGTGTGATTACACAATTATACGTAAACCACATCAATAAAATATCTTACCTGTTGAGTAAGAAAAAAGCCATCTCTGGGTCGCTTTTAAATCCTTTCAGATCTCGGAGTTGTCGCCACCTCTGAAAGCCAAGCTGATGTTGATTCGGGTTTCATTACGGACTCTGTCGCTTTCCCTTTTTGCTTGTAGACTCTGCTTTGATCGGGATTTCTTTGTTTTTACAAAGTGATTCCCTGGAGGTTTGCCGATTTGAATGATCCATGGTCATTTTTTCTCGTTCGTTGTGACAACAAACTTTCAGCTTCAGCTACTCCCACACACGCGCTACAGTAGCCGGATCTTAATTTCTCTGTGTATGGATATGACGTCAACACGCATGGACGAATGACATATGTATACAATTTCCCGGGAAATCCGTCCCGAAAGCTCTACAATATGTATAATATAATATCATTATTATAGGTTTATCAAAGTGTATTTGGGTAAAGACATGGTTTGGAAGATGGATTTTTGTTGCACTCTCTCATTAATAACATTTTGTTATTTTTTAACCAAAAAAAGTTACATAGTGTAGCTTTAAATGGAATGAGTCAAAGGTTTATGAATGAGGAAGGAGCAGAATAGATTAGCTGCTGTCTGATCAACTTTGCACTTGCATGGCTGACGCTCAGGCTTTAACCAGTGGGTGAAATCAAGGTTGTCAAGGCACATAAATCTGGAGTACCCCCCCCCACCCCCCCATGCTGCCTTGTATGTGTCTATCTGTTGCTCCACTATAGTGCCGATTTGCTTTTAGTGTGTGTTTATAAACAGCCCCGTCTATGCTGTGGGCAGAGGGGGTGGAATGGCTGTCAGTGCATGTTAGTTCACCACCAGTCAAGGCCTGCAGTCAGAGGCTAAACCGGAGCAATGTTTCTGCCAATGTTGTGCCAGTCAGCATCACACAGCTCTAGAGAGCTAGCACCATACACCCTGGCACCCATCCTCAGAGCCATCATTCCTGGAAAGGAGACTAAATTTAACCCCAGTTCCCTGAGGGCTTTTGTGACTATACATGATTGCTAACTCCATCAACTCAGAGCTGTAATTTCCCAATGTGGGGGAGCACTGGGGTCTAACTGATCTAAGCGGCATAGATAATATGTGATGTGGCTTTCTGGCATGCATTAATAATCTTTTAAATGCTCCACCAGACCACAATTTAAAGATGAATTGTTTTGCATGACAATATTATGAAGCAGATTTAAAATGTAACTATTTAATAGTGTAATGGAGATCAGGGAAGCATAACTGTAAAACATGCATGCATAAACAAGAAGTAACTGTTCGGAAATGTTTAAACTGCTGTGCAAACTGAAATACATTGGTCTACAGGAGTTTAGCACTACAGCCGGTCATTATCAGAGAAAATAAACTCAAAGAAGGTGATCAGGACAGAGTAAGGACAGGCCTTGTGTCATCCTAAAGCAGTAATGACTTGCTGATTGTACATTATAATGCTTATTATATGGCAACTTACCAAAGAAATCTAAAAACAGACATGAAATAATGATATGAGTTGAAATTGGTGTGGAGTGCTATCAGAGAGACAAGACACAAACACAATGTAGGAGTCTGGTTGTCAGATACAACAGTCAATATATAGAGTGTAGCTGTCATACAAAAATATTTGACCACAGAATGCCATGAGTGACCAATCAGTATCGGATATTCCTGCGATCCATGTAATAACATTTTACAATCAGTGTGTGGAAAACATTTAGCAAAGTCTGTGAAACTGTTCCTCAAGCTTCAGAGAATAAATATCCATTCATCCATGATTAGTTCAAAGGCCAGCAGCTACTCCAGAGTGCAATTGCTCTTCCTTCTCCTCATTCTCCTTTCCACCATCACTGCTCGATCAGACATATACAAACTCAAGCTGCAGTGGGTCTCCTGTATAATATATCCATGCTCACTTCAGCTCTGATGAAAGAAAACAAGACTTATCTCACAAGATTTATACAGCTGCTATTGCAGCAGAATAATGACTGGAGATGAGAAGAGAGGACCAAAGGTCTTTGATCAAGGCCAAATCATCTGTCTAGTTAAGTATTCTATATCCAGCATTCAGGAACAGATTTCCAAAAGGGAATTAGTAACTTCATTGCTACAATTTATGAAGGCCATAATCCTACATAAATAATGCATTGCAAATTTTGTGTGCAAGCTGCCAGCAGTTGCTTGTACCATGCTGGAGTTTAGAACATTACATATGTAAAAGCATATATTTTTCATTCATCTTTACTTTTACCTATATTTTCTTCAATAATTCAATCCAACTCTCTGTTTATCTGATAACAGATAATCGCAGAGAAGCAGGGAGTGGTTGTTTAATGTGTGTTTTTCATGTGTTTGAAAGCACTCAAGGGTTTACATGGTTTCACATGTAAGTATTCTCTAGAGAGTTCATAAGATGATCAGTATAATTTCTATAGATTTTCACTCATATGTTCATGGGCTGACCTCATTTGATCCCTGCTTCTTCTAGATGCTATTTTTTTTTATTTTATTTTCTTTTTTGTTGTTTTTTTAAGTGAGATTACAGTGAGGCACTTACAATGGAAATGAATGGGGACAAATTTTGGAGGGCTTAAAGGCAGAAATGTGAAGCTAATCATTTTAAAAGGCACCAACATAATTCTTCTGTTAAAATTAGTGTATCACAGTGGTTACTATGATTTTACTATAAAATACCTTGGTAATACTAGGGTTACTATAGTAAAACCATGGTTAATTTTTGTAAGGTTAGGGTTAGGCTTAGAGGAAGGGGAAGGAGTGGGTGTAAGGTGTCTGTGGGACTCTAAATAAACACAACAAACATGCTGCAGTGATGCCTCTTTACTGTATGTTAATATTTAATTAGGGGTGAAAATAGTATCTGCCACTATTTGCACACTGTTTTGCACATCTTGCTATTTGAACTTAATAAATAGCATCTACCACACTAATGCAAATAGCCTCTGCTTAAAGTTAAGGGATTGGCCTCATTCTTTTCCACTGTAAGTGCCTTAACCCAGATTTTTTCTTAAAAATGAAAAAGAAAAGAGGGACAGGTCGAAATAAATTTTTTGTGGTTATCAACATTATGCCACAAATGTTGTCGATTGAGCTTAACTTGTATTGAACTTGGAAAATCCCTAAGTACATTCTATAACACCAAGATACAGTATTTAGCTTGGCAATCACACACAGCCTATAGTCAGGCTAATAGACTACAATATGAGTTATATTATATATTGATTATTCTGATTGTTACTGTAATATAACTATTTCTTAAACATTAGTGCTTTCATCATATGTCACTATTTATAAGAGCAATTATCATTTGTCACATTTAAGGGAGTTTTAGGCACTCCAAAACTATTTAATGTTACGTTTTTGGTCAAGCACTGAGTATAAAAGGTAACAGATGAGTTGATTTTTATTCTGATATTGCATTTGATTATTTTTGTTTCATCTTGTTACACCACTGATTGACAGCTACTGTGTGTAAGCATCAAATTGAGCAAATTATGTTTCCATTAACCTGAAGCAATTGATACATGGCATCTGTCACTGATGAAGGTTTAGCTGGAGGCTGTCTGTGTAAATCACAGAAAATTGCATCCTGATTTTATTTTTTTACCATGAAGAGTTATTGCAGTGTTCACCTTTAAGCTTATTTCGCAGCCCTTAAGGAATGTTTCATTGATCTATAACTTGCACAGCACTTCAGAAACTTGATGATAATTGAGTGTGTGCGTGACTTGTTTTGATACAAGCTTAAGTTTTGATAACAGCTGGTCACAGACAGCCCAGACAGGGCCTTGCACATTGTATATGGAGACTTATAAAATTTGTGATTGATGTGGTTACCTATACTGTACATAAGTGTATGTATAGGATTACACACACTTGACAGAGGACTTAGAAGTTCACATAAATACAGAGTCTAATTTAAACCAAAAAATAAACAAAAATAAAAACTATGCAAGTATTGGTACGTTTTAAAGGGGCTTTATAAATAAAAGAGACTTGAGTCTAATTCTAGTTCACTAATCAAGTAAGTACATTTGTGACATTGACCATGTTAACTAAAGGTCAGATTTCCTTGCTTCCACTGAAGCACACAAGATGCTCTTTTGGAACATTCTTAAATCATGCTTAAACAACATGGATCATCAGGCTTTGCAAAAACTTGAGGAGTCCATGCTGTCATTAAAGGGGTAAATCCCAAATACTAAGAAATTCTGCAATTCATGTTTCAATTCAGCTTCCTCAAATTTTTATAATGATAATATATTTTGCAATGAAAAGGCTTTTTTTAAATTAGAAAATGCAAATTTAAGTGCACTCAGATTTATGAACCCACTGTATATAAATGTAGAATGTAAACTGAGCCATGGCTCAGACTCTGTAGTAGTTCTGCTCTCCAGAGTGCCTTTGACCTTCAACAACTGGTGAAGGACAATTGCAATTTGTCGTAAATGAGCCCTGCTGGAGAATCAAAAACCCATAGGGGTAACTATTCAAAATTGATCTTATACATAATTTATGCCGCTTGTTTCAACATCAGATACACCTGATCTGAGGGAATATCATTCCCAAGACATACATTTCTGTGAATATAACTGTGCCTCATTATATCCTGACAAGTTTTATTTTTATCTCCAGAGAGAGAGGAAATGATCTTCATCAATATGAAATCCATCTTTAATTTAAAACCCTTCAGCGACAGATGCTTCCTCTCTCCAAGAATAAAACCCTAGTTCTCCTATGGCGATTCTTCATTCATACTTGGATTCTCTTCAATACTTTTATCATAATCATCACAATGCTTTATAAATACTGTAAATGAACATGATGAACACAATAATTATTCATCAATCTGTCATAGGATGATTATGAATTCCAAAAACAGTAACAATTTTCCTATCTTTAGCGCAAATTGTTTCACTCTGTGAGAGCGTTCATTATTAGGGCACAGTGTGTAGATGCCATATGCTCATGTAGTTATAGTTATTGAAAGCAATTTACTGTTACGTCAAATATAGTGGATCTATTACCAGTGTTTTTATATCAGACATAAATAAATCTCTAATTGCAATATGTCTCTGATTACTCTTGAATGTTTGTTACTTTTTTCTTAGTACACAGTACACTGCCAAGTCTCACTGTTCAATGACAACTAAATGGATCTGGCAATATGGGGGAGGACATGGGCCATTAAAGAGCCACATTATGAGGACCATGAAATACAGTAATGACATACAAATATACTGTATATTACAGTGTGTTATTAGAATGGATTTAGGTCACATCCATCACAGTTTCTATGGTGAACCTCATATGGCGTGGAAGGATGTGTCTTGCTTTGGTGCACCTTTCTTTTTTCCAGACTACAGCTTTATGTCAGCACTCTATAGTCTATTACAACTATAATGGGAAAGAAGATTATTTCTTTTAAAATAATGAGGGCTCTTAGAATGGCTTTTCACTTTGAGTTTTGATTGATTCAATCTGGGATTGATTGATTTTATAATTTTTTTTGCTTAGTAAACATGAAAACAAATCCATTAAAATGCTGGATTGAACTGTCAAATGTTATCAGACTGCATATTAATATAGTGAGCTTTATGCCCTCAGAAAATGGCTTACTGATGAAACTTATTTACATTTTCAGAAAGAGGGAAAGCCGTTTGCAATAATTGAAAAATTAGTTCAAGCAAACCAAAGTATGAGGCACCCTATCAATTTATGTATCACTCTGATGGATAATGACAGGAGAGCATAGAGCCAAAAAGCAAAATGGTTACAAAAATTATCTCATTTTTCTAAACCATGTTGCTTATTAAAATAGACATTCAATGCAAACAAAAATCTGTTAACATCAATATACTCTATATACTATACAAATTGAGCATTTAAGAACATTCAATAGGTGTTACTACTAATCCCTGGATAGGTTGCAGAATTAAACCAGACACCAAACAGGACCAACTTTCCTTCCCTGAATAGGGCCAACTAGAAATTCAAAAGGAGCAAACCCAGATTCTTCACTTTTTTCAGAGGCATATAAAAATTACAGCTAGTGTTTTCAAAGAGAGAGAGGTTATAACCTGTGGACAATTCAGGACAAAGTGTTCTGGAGCCCAGTGCCTTTCAACATCAGTGCCCTGTTACTGTCCCCAGCAGTGATGTGGAAGGAACATGTCGACAAGCTTTTGGCTGACTAGCTGGCAGTGGTGCTGGATAGCTGATATGAGCTATCGGACCCTTTAAACTGACTCTGTAAAGTATCAGGTGGTCTTCAGACGTGAGAGGCAGAGGAGACAAGACAAGAGCACTGACCCTTATTAACCTTGCCACTATACATGGCTGAGGCCTAGGTCCAAGCAGGGCCTGTTGCTGGATCCAGTTGCAGTTCAAACAAAATATCAGCTGAGTGGTCAGGTTTTATCAAATTGCAAGGCATCTCTAATGTTATGTCTGCTGTTTTAAAGGAGATAAAATATATGATGAACAGATCTGAAATGATTAATATTTTGCCTTGAAAATGGCTAATCCACCTGTCGCAAAGACCTGCATGATTTGCTGGTTAGTGTTGGTCCACCAGGCCCACCAGTATAACAATGCTATTGACCAGCTTAATTCTCCAAACATGCAATATTCATGTATAAATGGTTCCCCTTCTGTCACTCACTCGACGTTGTGTCGATGTAGTGACACTAGGGGTTGCCCTTGGGAGCCCCAAACACCTCAGATCTTTGAGAAAAGGCCAATGAGAATTGGCGAGTGGAATTTGCATGCCACTCCCCCGGACATACAGGTATAAAAGGAGCTGCCTTGCAACCACTCATTCAGATTTTTTCTTCGGAGACGAGCGGTTGTGTGTCAGCAAGCTGTCTTCCACTACCAGTCCATTCACCTCCCAAGAAGCATTTGCTGTTGGATATACGGTGCATTCCAGCAGCTTTTCTCTCCTTCTGCACAGATCTATGCAGATTATGCCCCTGGGCGCTTCGACAGTGCTAAGAGAGTTTATATTCCTGCAAAGAGTATATTTTCTCTATTAGAGCAAACACATTGACGTGAACGTTTTTTTAAAGACGCGTCATTTTCAAGATGCCTTTCGTGATTCCTGGATGTGGTTGCTATCTCTCCGCTTCCGATGGCCACGGGCGCTGTCACACGTGCCTGGGTCGTAATCACACCGAGGCAGCGTTCGTGGATGGTTCATGTTCTCATTGCGAGAATATGACCATGGCAATGTTGCGGTCGCGGCTTTCCTTCTTCCGGGGGAAAGCCACTCTAGCCGCCCCCTGCGCCGTGCCTTCTACCTCCGGGTACGAGGCCAGCCTGGCTGGCGCTGGAGGTGATTTGGGGGCTTCAATGGGCAAGGCTCCACCGGGTAAATCCCCGCGGACCACCCATTCCTCATCTCACTCGTTTGCCCCCGGCGAGCTTAGTGTCCCTTTCGGAGCTCGGGAGCGGGTTGAGCGCTCGATCGCTGCATTGGAGAGCGTACTGGCGATGTCAGACACCGAGGACTCGACTGGGCTGCCACCTTCAGGTCGGCCCGCCCAGTCTGAGGCTGATGGCGAGATGACCGCCATGCTTGCCCGGGGGTTGGAGCTCTCACTACCCTCGATGGCGGGGCGGCCCACGGGTATACAGAGGTCCCTCAGGTGGATAAGGTGGTTGCAGTGCACCTGTGCCCGCAAAGCGCAGCCACCTGGCGGGATCGTCCGGCACTCCCTTCAAAGGCCTGTAGGACAATGTCGTCTCTGATGGCCAAAGCCTACAGCGCTGCTGGTCAGGCCGCCTCTGCCCTGCATGCCACGGCCCTCCTGCAAGTACACCAGGCCAAGGCATTAAAGGAACTGCACGTGGGTATTCCTGATCCCGATGTGATGCAGGAGCTGCGCTCGGTGACCGACCTCACCCTCCAGGCAAAGAAGGTCATGGCGCAAGCACTCGGGCAGGCGATGTCCACCCTCGTGGTCCAGGAACACCACCTGTGGCTGAATCTGGTCGAGATGAGGGACACGGACAAGGTTCACTTTCTCAATGCCCCATCACCCAGATTGGCCTATTTGGCGACACCGTCGAGGACTTTGCCCAGCAGTTCTCGGTGGTGAGGAAGCAGACGGAGGTTATTCAACACATCTTTCCCCGGTGCAGCTCAAGATCCTGTATCCCGTCTGCTCGCTGAGGGCATCCCCCTGTGGCGGCGAAAGCCCAGGCGGCTCCGCCTCAGCCCGAGCCCAGTTCTCGGCCCCAGCATAGAGCCCCCCGCAGGAAGCTGATGCCCCCCGCCTCACGGGCTGGCACAAGGACCCGGAAGGCTCCTAAGCGCCCCTGAGACAGACGACCCAGGGAGCGAGATGTCTGCTGCAAACCCGGAGCTGGTATCCAGACTACTCCATCCCCTGGAGGAGGGCCGGGAGGTAAATCCTTGGTTTCTTTTTCTTTTATGTTTGCCGCACCCCGAATGGGCTGCAGTACCCACATTCTCAATAAAATAGCAGTTTCCTCACTCCCTGGGTCACATAGCCAGTGTTTATCACGGCAACCGAGCACTGAGCACCTGCGACTTAGACGCCACGAATGCGGGCCCCCCGCCTTCGCGCGTCCGGTCGCACCACACTCACACCCATGCCATAGCGGCACACCACGATACAGTGGACGGTAAGTCCTTAGGGAAGCACAACCTGATCATCAGGTTCCTGAGAGGTGCCCGGAGGCTGAATCCTTCTAGGCCACGCTTGTTCCCCTCATGGGATCTCTCTGTGGTCCTCCTGGGCCTTCGCAGAGCTCCCTTTGAGCCGCTAGAGTCAGTCGAGTTGAAAGCCCTCTCCTTGAAGACGACCCTCCTGATTGCGCTCACCTCCATCAAGAGGGTCAGGGACCTGCAAGCGTTCTCTGTCAGCAATACCTGCCTGGATTTCAGTCCGGGTGACTCTCACATAATCCTGAGACCCCGGCCGGGCTATGTGCCCAAGGTTCCCACAACCCCCTTCAGGGATTAGGTGGTGAACCTGCAAGCTCTGCCCCAGGAGGAGGCAGACCCAGCCCTGTTGTTGCTGTGTCCGGTGCATACTTTGCACATCTACTTGGATCGCACACAGAGCTTTAGACGCCCTGAGCAGCTCTTTGTCTGCTTTGGCGGACAGCAGAAAGGGAATGCTCTCTCCAAACAGAGGCTTGCCCATTGGATCGTGGATGCCATCGCTATGGCATACCAGGCCCAGGCCGTGCCCGCCCCTTCGGGAATACAAGCACACTCCACAAGGAGTCTGGCATCTTCATGGGCACTGGCCCATGGCACCTCTCTAGCAGACATCTGCAGGGCAGCGGACTGGGCGACACCCAATACCTTCGTGAGATTTTACAATCTCCGGGTTGAGCCGGTTTCGTCCCGTGTTCTGTCAGGTACGAACAGGTAAGTTCGGGAATATGGACAGCTGGCCGGGTGTATTGCTTGCGTATTGCACCTTTCCCCTGCAAAGAGGCGAAGATGTGAACTTCTTTTCCCATGTGAGTTCACGAACCCGTGAACCCTGGATGTCCTTCCTCCTTAGCCCTATGGCTCGTTAATTCAGCGGAGGAATTCACAGCCAGAACCAGTACTTGTGCTAATATGCCCTTACTGAGGTAGGTGCTCCACAGTTGATGGTTACTCTGGTAACCCCCTGTGATGTATCTTCCGCAGTACGGTCTCCCTGTCGGCAGACCTGTGTCTCCCTTCGACAGAGCCCTCTCTGTCCTGGTCACCATGTTTGTAGAGCTCCTCCCCATTCAGGCAGTACTTACCACCACGCCTCTTCCATGTGCGGCTCTGAGCCCACATGACGTGCTTGCCACATGTTACCTCCCCTCCGGACAGGATGTGGTCTCCGCGGGGTCTTTTCCCCCTGAAAGAATAGGATAGGAAAAGAACACCTTCCCCGGCACATATATTGACCGTTAAAATGGCCCCAGCCAAATAACTGAATACTCTGTCGAGAGAAAACATAGAGAGAAAAGGCCACAGCTGGCGCGGACTGCTCCCATACTAGATACGTCTCTTCCCCCCCAGGGATGTGGGGAACTATACAAAGTTTTTTGGGGGCATTGGGGGAGGCTAAGTGCAGACCGGTGCACCTGCTACTATGCACGCAGCAGCTTGCTTGCACCTGCACCGGCAGTCCACGTAACATGGTTCAGTTATTTGTGGCGTTTCGTATAGGGACCCCTAGTGTCACTACATCGACACAACATTGAGTGAGTGACAGAAGGGGAACGTCTCGGTTACTGTCGTAACCTCCGTTCCTTGATGGAGGGAACTAGACGTACACAAAACACAACATACTGTATGATGATAATTACACCGTGTAACAAATTATTATTATTATTATTTTATTTATTTTTTTGGTTGAAAAAATATCTAATATATGAAAAATGTTGTGGGTGAAATAAATGTAATTTTGTAGGATGGTACAGAGGGGAAAAGAGAGCCATGAAGTTCGCTATCCCAAGAATTTTGCGGGAACCCACTGACCACTCAAGCAACTGCTACTTCTGCATGGTGGACCCTTCCAAACGTCAGACTGGCAAGAATGCACCTGCTATCACGTATCCGGACCTTCCTTCATCCATCGCCCCGGTGCCACACTGCCATGAGCTCCCCGTACCCACTCCCCTGGAGAGAGAGCAGCTGTCTTTAGAAGAGAGCAGCAAGTCAGAGAGTGAGGAAGACGTTGTAGATCCAGATGACAATTTCAGAGGTGGAGCTGAGGAGAGAAACCCATACTACCCCTACCAAAAGACCTCAACGACTTGATTAGAGATCTTGGTCTCACCAAGTCCAGTATTGAGCTTTTGAAGTCTAGGCTCAAGCAGTGGAACTTGTTGGATGAAAGTGTGCAAGTCTCAGATCAGAGGAAGCGTCACCAACCTTTTTCTAGCTTCTTCACCTGTCAAGATGGGCCCTGCCTCTGCCACAATGTGACCAGTCTGTTCGAGACAATCGGAATCGCCTGTAACCAGAATGAGTAGCACCTCTTCATTGACAGCTCATTCAGGAGCCTCAAAGCCGTGCTGCTCCATAATGGTAACAAGTACCCGTCTCTTCCCCTGGCTTACTCGGTGCACCTCAAAGAGGATTACAACAGCATCAAGACCTTGCTGGATGCCTTGTAGTATGATGAGTACATTTGGGGGCTGATTCGTGAAAGTGATTTACAGTATAATCATAAATCTCAAAAAACTACTCACTTCTATCAAATCTTTTGCAGTCATTTATGTATTACTTTAGTATAAATACATGTTAATTTGGATTCATATGTTGTTTTTTTCTGACTTTATGTGAATGAAAAGACACAAATTTGCCTGTTTTCCAATTGGAAATAGGTAAATTTCAAAATATCACTGTCCTGGGCACAAAAGCAAAGTTTGTTTTAATAGCCATTTTCTATACTTTTGAGGCATAAGCAATTAGGAAATAACACTTACTACCCAGGAACAAAAATTGTGTTACATGGTCTTTTCAGCATGGTAACAACAAGAGACTGGGGACTTTGGGAGCATCTCAGCGATAGAGCAAGCAACATGCATGGGAAAAAAGTTTAGCACAATTGCAGGTTGGGCAAGGCTTCTGTAGCTCAACTGGTAGAGCATGGCGCTAGTAATGCCAGCATCATGTGTTCAATTTCAAGCGGAACACATGTACGGATAAAATCCATGCCTGAAATGTAAGTCACTTTTGATAAAAGCGTCTTCCAAATGCATACATGAAAATGAGTTCTTGTGTCTCAAAGAGCACAATGAATCATTGTCGCACCAGACAGACTTTCTACAGTACATCAGAAATCTTCTTATCTGATATGGTGAATAGAGAATCCAGAGAACAGAAATTTGTTCCCATCCTGACCAGGGCTGCAGGTGGGGCTAAACGATTAATTGAAATAAAATCGAAATTGTGATATGACTTGCGATTATTAAACCACAAGGGCTGCGATGTATTTAAATAAATAGTCTGAACATGTTACACTTATGACCACAGCTCTGTTCTGTCTGCAGTGTGTAGTGCTTTCTTAGGTGCATGTAAACAGGGTCAGTGTATTACACACACATTTTGAGCACGCACGAGACTCATGATAGAGTTTTCAGTGATTTCAGAGCGGTTCTGTGCTTGATACAAGAATCCTGTGCATTGAGTGACAGATGGGCCCTGAGTTCAGTTCGGTGTGCTAACATGTGCTGAGCACGTTATATTTAAAGTGCCCCAGATTAACTTTAATTGCACGTTTGCTTAATTCCACATATGTTTGGCCATTACAATTTACTATACAAATCTAACATGACATCTGGGTTTTATTTTATTTTATTTTTTTGTGGACAGAAGGGGAGATGAGAGCATTTCACTGCATTTAAAGCCTGTTGTAAACTCAACTACAAACAAAAACTCTCTTTAGTTTTCTGCCAAAATAAAGCTTCCACCAGAAAAAGGCTTGACAGTTTAACCAGACTGCAGAGCAATGCCACAAGCAAGTTAATAAATTATAACCAAAATAAATTACTACTGAATATTAATAATCATATTATTTTTATAATATAACAAATTATTATTATTATTAGTAGTAGTAGTAGTATTAATTATTATACTACTACTAATAATAATTATTAGTAGTAGTATTAGTAGTAGTAATATTCATGTTGACTGGGTTTCAGAAAAATAATAATAAAGTAGGCTGAGCCTGAGACTCTTTCAAAAAGTGGACATAAAAAGGTACATAGCAAACAGGTACAGTACATGTTTGAATGCAATGTTTTTTTTTTTTTTTTTTATCATATTTCAGCTCAAATCGCAATCACAATATTGTTCAAAGTAATCACAATTAGATTTTTTTGTTCAAATCGTTCAGCTCTACTGCAGATTGCTGCATCATTTCTATGCATACTATGACTATTCTGCTCTGTACTTCAGTGCCAAGCCTCAAGCTCAGCAATAGTATTAGTATCTTTGTTTTACAGCTTGCTTGTTTCACACCTAAATACCCCAAAGTGCACCAGGTTGCTGAGGAGGAGCAGTTTGGGGGGACTTGGATTTTTCACAATGCTGGGTAACCAAGTTTAGTCGTTTTCCATGACTGAAAAACAGAAACAGAAGATGGCATTGAGACGTTTTTTTTATTTTTATTATTATTATTATTATTTTATATATATAGCTTACCTACCCAGATTGTTTGACCATGTTTTTTATCAAAGATTCTTCAGTTCTGAATGCTTCAGTTGTGCTTGTCTACTTGTGCTCAGAATTCCCTCTGTTAACTGCAGACATACAAGCACGAATCTCCACAATACTATTAATCAGTCATCACAACATGGGAAACATTTTATAAAAGGACCAACAAAGCAGCATCTACTGCACTGTTTCATGTCCTATTCAGAATAATTGTGTGTATGCTTTTAAAATATTTCACTAAAACTATCATTAATTTGGCCCACATGAAATGTGTATGGAAAATTAAAGTGCTATTAACAAAGCAGAAAACGACTGGTTTGATTAAATAAATTACCAGTGTTTAAGCTATAATTCAGACATATTTTTGTATTTGTCTTAATAGAATCCTGACACTGCAAGCCCCAAACGTTCAACTGGAGAAGTGTAAAGAGTTGAAGAGTTTATATTTAGCATCAATTTATTTATATTAATTTATGTGATGGAAGACTTCTTAATTTCCATTCTTTCCTGCTCTGTCTATCTATCTCTTATTTTGTCTCAATAAAAGAGCTGTTATGGTTGGCCCTGGGTGTTGTTATGCAATGGGTTATAGCTGGTCAGGATCACTAACTCACTCTTAGCTCTATTTGACATGAAGTTTGATTCAGTAATTGTTCTGAAGGACATTTATGTCAGCCTTTCCTTTACAAAGCCTGCCAAGCAGCAGGTTTGTGTCAGACAAAGACTTATGATGAGTTATAATGTCAGTAAGGCAGTATGTGCCCATGTGATGGTGATCTAACATTGGTGTCTTTTTTTCCTCCCTGCAGCAGAAAATATATGCTTCAGAGGGGGCTGGGAAGTGTGGGCTTTTTCGATGTGTGATGAAAGAGACTCAAAGATGGATTTTAGCACCTCTAATGTTCCTCCACATCACCAAAGACAAAGTCTGCTTGACATGGAGATGAAGGCATAGAGATATTCTTGCTGTTCAATGACAGACTGGCATTGACATTATATATTTGTACAATTGTTCAAGGGCAATGAGAGCCTACCAAAGACCTAAATTAATCATGTATAACGCATGCACATACGTAAATTTTATTTATTTATTTTTTGGCTATAATCTTTTTGTTTTTAAAGTGAGCTAATTAAATTTTCAGATAATAATAATAAATAATAATAATTGTTCCCTATCTGTCACTCACTCGACGTTGTGTCAATGTAGTGACACTAGGGGTCACTCTTGGGAGCCCCAAACACCTCTGATCTTTGAAAAAAGGCCAATGGGAATTGGTGAGTGGAATTTGCATGCCACTCCCCCGGACATACGGGTATAAAAGGAGCTGGTATACAACCACTCATTCAGATTTTCTCTATTCATTGAGCTGAATTCTCCGCGATTCTCATTCACCTCTTCTGCTGGATTCTATGGCGCATTTCAGCGGCTTCTCCCCCTCTGCACCAGTGCAGTGCAGAGAACGCCCCTGGGCGCTTCGGCAGAAATAACTAAAACAAAAAGAGTATATTCTAAAAGAGTATATTTTCTTCTAAAAGTGTGGCACACACGGAACGTCTTTTTAAAGATGCCTTTCCGTTTGTGTGTTATTGCTGGTTGCGGTCGTTATCTCTCGGCTTCTGACGGCCACGATCACTGTCTTACGTGTCTGGGCACTGCCCACGCAGAGAAATTGTTCATGGATGGGTCTTGTCCTCACTGTGAGAACATGGCCATGGCAACGTTGCGGTCGCGGTTTACCTTCATGAGAAAGCAAGCCACCCCAGCGGCTCCCTGCCTCGGTCCTTCTACCTATGGGTATGAGGCCGCGGCGGTTAGCACTGGGGCGATTTGGGGACCTCAATGGGAGCACCTCCGCCGGGTATCCCCCCACAGACCTCCCATTCCTCAGCACGCTCGCTTGCCCCGGTCGGGCTCTCGGATGAGACCGCCGGCTCGTCTCAGGGTGAGTTCGACCTCTTATTCGGAGCCCGGGAAGACGATGAGCTCTCAAGCTCAGCATCGGAGAGCGGGCTTGTTCAGTCCAACACGGAGGCTTTGGCTGGGCTTCCTCCCTCAGGTAAGGTCACCTAGTTGCAGACCGACGCTGAGCTGGCTGACATGCTTGTCCAGGCAGCCGCGAGCGTCGGGTTAGAGTGGAATCCTCCACTCTCCCCTGAACCCTCATGGCTCGATGATTGGTTCCTCGGCTCGGAGCGCAGCTCACGGCCACGCCCAGCCCCAGTTCCTTTCTTCCTGGAGGTGCATGAGGAGCTGACAAGATCATGGAGGGCACCTTTCACGACCTGATCCTGATCTCTCAGCTCCCCCCGCCCTCACTACCCTCGATGGTGGGGCAGCCAGGGGCTATTTAGGGATCCCCAGGTGGATAAGGCACTCGCGGTGCACTTGTGCCCGCCCAGGGCCTGTAGGTTCACATCGTCTCTGACGGCTAAGGCCTATGGCGCCACTGGACAAGCCTCCTCCACCCTGCATGCCATGGCTCTCCTGCAGGTACACCAAGCCAAGGCACTGAAAGAACTGCCCAAGGGTAGTTCCGACCCGGGATTGATGCAGGAACTGCGCTCGGCGACCGACCTCACTCTCCGGGTGACGAAGGTCATGGCGCGGTCTCTCGTGCGGGCGATGTCCACCCTGGTGGTCCAGCAACACCAACTTTGTCTCAACCTGGTCGAGATGAGAGAGGCTGACAAGGCACGGTTCCTTAATGCCCCCATCTCCCAGGTTGGCCTGTTTGGCGACATCATCGAGGACTTTGCCCTGCATTTCTCGGTGGTGAAGCAGCAGACGGAGGCCATTCAACATATCCTGCCCCGGCGCAGCTCAAGACCCCGCACCCCGTATGCTCGTCACCAAGGGCATCCTCCTGCAGCAACAGCACTGGCTCCGCTGCAGTCCGCCCCCACAGCCCGGCCCCGGCATGGAGCCCGCCACAGGAAGCAGATGCCACCCGTCTCACCGGCCGCCAAGAACCCGAGAAATGCTTCAAAGCACCCCAGAGACGGGCGACCCAGGGACGAGGAGACCCGCTGCTCTGGAGCTGGTGAACAGACCACTCCATACCCCAGTGGAGGGCTGGGAGGAGAATCTTTTGTTTCATTTTCATTTAATTTCGCCGCATGCCCAAGAGGCTGCAGTACCCAAAAGTTCAACAAAAGAGTGGTTTTCTTGTTCCCTGGGACACATATCCGGTGCGCACGGCCGTCATCACGACCAACATGCGCCCCACCCTCCGGTACATCTGAAGAGATTTTCCCCTTGGTCCCCCTCTCCCGGAGCTTGGACACGTGGCTCGCGCTTTCCAACCCATTGCGATGGCTGATCCAGACCATCCGACTCGGCTATGCGATTCAGTTCGCCAGGTGTCCGCCCAGGTTCAGCGGCATCTACTTCACCTTGGTAAAGGGCGAGAACTCCGCGACCTTGCGCACGGAAATCGCCACCCTTCTACGGAAGGGTGCGATAGAGCCTGTCCCTCCGGCTGAGATGAAGAAGGGGTTTTACAGCCCCTACTTCATCGTACTGAAGAAAGGCAGTGGGTTGCTTCCAATGTTGGAACTGCGAGTACTAAACCAGGCTTTGCACAGACTCCAGTTCAAGATGCTGATGCAAAAAATGCATTCTAGCTAGTGTCCGGCATCAAGATTGGTTCGTGCCCTTACCCCTTTAAGGGAAGTGGGCGTTTGCATCCTCACCTATCTCGATGACTGGCTAATCCTAGTTCACACTTGGGATGTGTTGTGTGCGCATAGGGACCTGGTGCTCACACACCTCAGCCGGCTGGGGCTTTGGGTCAACTGGGAAAAGAGCAAGCACTCCCCGGTTCAGAGCATCTCTATTCTCGGCTTGGAGTTGGACTCGGTCTCGATGACAGCGCGCCTCACGAACGAGCGTGCACAGTCGGTGCTGAACTGTCTGAAGGCATTAAGATGGAAGACAGCGGTCACACTGAAACTTTTTCAGAGTCTCCTGGGGCATATGGCATCCTCAGCAGTGGCCACACCACTTGAGTTGATGCATATGAGACCGCTTCAGCACTGGCTTCAGACTCGAGTCCCGAGATGGGCATGGTGCCGCGGGACACATCGCGTGGTCATCATGCCTATCTGTCACCGCCTCTTCAGCCCTTGGACCGACCTGACATTTCTACGGGCAGGGGTTCCCCTAGATCAGGTCTCCAGGCGCGTCGTGGTTACGACTTATGCCTCCATGACAGGCTGGGGTGCTGTATGCAACGGGCATGCAGCTGCTGGCTCCAGGACTGGCCTGCGGCTATGTTGGCACATCAACTGCCTCGAGTTGTTGGCAGTACTGCTTGCCCTGTAGAGGCTTCGGCCGTTGATCCAGGGCAAGCATGTGTTGGTTCGGACAGACAACACGGCAACGGTGGCATACATCAACCGCCAAGGCGGCCTATGCTCCCGTTACATGTCACAACTCACCTGCCGTCTCCTCCTCTGGAGTCAGCAGCACCTCAAGTCGCTGCGAGCCACTCACATCCTGGACGACCTCAACACCACAGCGGATGCACTGTCATGACAGGATACACTCAGGGGAGAGTGGAGACTCCACCCCCAGGTGGTCCAGCTGATTTGGAGTCGATTCGGTCGAGCACAATTAGACCTGTTTGCTTCCCGGGAGTCCTCCCACTGCCCGCTTTGGTACACCCTGACCGAGGCACCCCTCGGTATAGATGAGCTGGCACACAGCTGGCCCCCAGGACTACGCAAATATGCATTTCTCCCAGTGAGCCTACTTGCACAGACCCTGTGCAAGGTCAGGGAGGACGAGGAGCAGGTTGTCCTGGTAGCACCTACTGGCCCACTCAGACATGGTTCTCAGACCTCACGCTTCTCGTGACAGCCCCCCCCCCCCCCCGCCTGCCGAATTCCCCTGAGGAAGGACCTTTTTTCTCAGGGACGGGGCACCATCTGGCACCTGCGACCAGACCTCTGGAATCTCCAGATCTGGCCCCTGGACGGGAGGCAGAAGACCTAAGTGGCCTACCACCTGTGGTGGTAGACACAATCACTCAGGCTAGGGCTTCCTCTATAAGGCACCTGTATGCCTTGAAGTGGCGTCTGTTCGCTAAGTGGTGTTCTTCCTGATGTGAAGACCCCCAGAGATGTGCAGTCAGATCGGTGCTTTCCTTCCTGCAGGAGAGGTTGGATGGGCGGCTGTCCCCCTCCACCTTGAAGGTGTATGTAGTCGCCATTTCAGCACATCACGATGCAGTGGATGGTAAGTATTTGGGGAAGCACGACTTGATCATCAGGTTCCTGAGAGGCGCTAGGAGGTTGAACCCCCACCAGCCTCCTGGGCCCTGACCAATGGCGCCTCTCTAGCAGACATCTGCAGAGCAGCGGGCTGGGCAACACCCAACACCTTTGCGTGGTTCTACAATCTCCGAGTTGAGCCGGTTTCGTCCCGTGTTTTGTCAGGTACGAACAGGTAAGTTCTGGGACAGCTGGCCAGGTGCACCACTTGCGCATAATGCCTTTCCCTCCCTTGAGGTGAAGACGTGCACTGTTGAATCCCAGTAGTGTTCACAAAGTGGTGATCCCTGGATGACTTTCCTCCTTAGCCCTGTGACAGACGAGTTTGTGGAGAAACTCGCTGCCGGCCCAGTACATGTGCTAACTAAGCCCTGTACTGGGGTAGGTGCTCCACATGTGCTGGTTCCCCATAGGTGACCCCATGTGATGTATATTTGCCACTAAATTGTTTCCCTGTTGGTAAACTGTGTCTTCCTTGGGCAGAGGTTCCTCTGCCCCTGGTCACCATGTTTGTAGAGTTCCTCCCCTCTTGGGTAGGACCTACCATGGGACTTCTCCACATGACATACTTCCGACAAGACTCGGTAAGACCATGTGATGTAATTCCACTCAAAATACCCCCCCCCCCTTCTCTGGGTGGGGTGTGGTCTCCGCGGTGTCTTCCCCTTGGGAGTGACACCCCCCTGACGTAGACATTTATGGGCCCCCAGTCGGTTAACAAATTCCACTCTTTTTGGGGAGAAAAGAGAGGAAAAGAGGCCATATTTTTTGGGCAGTCAACTTGTTCCCAAAGGACCGTTCGATGCCCATAAGAGCATTGGGGGAGCTTACGTGACGGCCTGGTGCGCTGGCTATGAGGCACACAACGGTCTACCCATCTCACACCACCAGTCGACGTTACATAGTTCAGCTAGTTGTGGCGTTTTGTATAGGGACCCCTAGACCATCGACACAAGGTCGAATGCGTGACAGATAGGGAACATCCTGGTTACTTTTGTAACCTCCGTTCCCTGATGGAGGGAACGAGACGTTGTGTCCCTCTTGCCACAACACTGAACTACCCGCTGAAATGGCCGGGACCTGGTCTCGGCTCCTCAGCACAAAACCTGAATGAGCGGTTGCATACCAGCTCCTTTTATACCACTCACCAATTCCCATTGGCCTTTTTTCAAAGATCAGAGGTGTTTGGGGCTCCCAAGTGTGACCCCTAGTGTCACTACATCGACACAACGTCTTGTTCCCTCCATTATTTTTGAGTCATTGTATGACCAGAAATCTTTACTGTCTGCTGAAATCTGCTGTAGAATTTCAAAATTAATGTGGGCTATTAGCTCATGTTGTGTTTGCCTGTAATTCTATGTTCTCCAACCACAAATGTGAAAGAAATGATGCTGATCCCTGGCCTCTGTGGACTTTAGCAGGCAAAATTTCAGCAGCACAGACAAAAATCAACACTGTTTCTGCTATAAATTATCATGATGCTTTTTGGCAAATTGTTTCTAGGTATCTTTGGCACAAAGATAAAAATGACCAATTTAATATATATATATAACAGATTAAAACAGTTGCGCAAAACAAGGTTGAATTTTAGGATTGTGGAACATTGTGGAACATTAAACCAGAGGTGCTCAATCCTTCTCCAGCAGAGTGCACCCATCCAATTTCAGTAACAATCAGGCTGACTAAACTTTTTTATCTGTGATTAAGTTCATGTTTATATGGATGCCACTGTGATGATTTTTGTATATTTTCCTTACATGGTTCATTAATATTAATAAGGGATAATGTACAGTCAACCGGTCATAATAGCAAAATATACAGACATGGTGATCAGGACTCAGACGCAAAGCGGAGGGTTCTAGCATCGTTCAGATGGGGTTTATTTTGTGATAATGACTGGATGACTGTACATTATTCCTCTTATTATGTGGTTACTTACCAGCTAAATAACTTAATAAACATGCAATATTCATTTGAGTTAAAATGGTTTTATTTATTAAGCATGTTTAGAACAACAACAAGCTGATTTGTGATTGAAACCAATTCATTTTCCAGTAAATATCAAATTACTTACATTTATGCAAATGCACACTGATTTATGACCTAGAATTCAGCCTCGGTCGTGTACTTCTGGCAGATAAGAAAAGGCTGTGCAGAGTGATAAAAAATTACATAGAATCTAGAGAGCCACTTTATTTGGAAGCAGATAATTTCATTAGTCATATCTAAGATCAATCACAATGCCAAGCATAACCCCCTCAGCTGACAGCAGTTGAATCATTCAGCAATTATAAGAGTATAAAATACTCTTTACGCACATTAGGCAAACAAATTGGACATTTCTTATCTTGCCTGAGCACCACTTTCACAGGTGTAAATGTAAACAATCAGATTCTCTTTCTTTCTCTTTCTTTATTTCTTTCTTTCAGTTTGAATTTAAACTTGCAGGACAGGTGAAAAGGCTTCTTTATCATCATGCTCGCAACGGGATCACTTGACATTTGGGATTTGACCATTTCCCTTCCACACACACACACAAACCCCCACACGCACTTCCTCCTACTGGCAGATAATTTCATAAAACATTCATCATGACCTATACAAGCCAGATGCATGGAGGGCATGGCACAGCTGATCCACAGACATGAACTCCACTAGCCTGAGAAGCAAAAGGCATGGATTAGTATACAGAGCATGCAGATACTGTATATCATGCTGGAACCAGCAAGCCTAGGGATATATTGGCCCACTGATGCTTTTGTTATTGATATCACACTGGGACACACTGGATAACCTAAAAAAAAACAAAAAAAACAACAACAACAACAAAAAACATGTTTTGTTTGTTTGTTTTATATCTCAAGAACATTGAGAATAAACAACATTATTATCTGATCTTTTGCACTTCGAGGATGCAAAACAGCAAAGTTAAGCCAAAAGGTTGCTGAAGAATGCTTTACAATAAAAAAAATAAAAAATAAAAAATAAAAAATAAAAAAAGAAGAAGAAGAAGAAGAAGAAGAAAAAAGAAAAGAAAAGATATGTGCAGAGTATAGTGATGAAATAAGTTTTATTTCTTGTGTCAATTTGGCTTTTGGTAAAAAAACAACAACAAAAAACAAACAGCTATAACAGCATCTACATGTAGCATTGATGAAGCACAGTGATGTGCTAGAAATTATGGACCTTATGAATTATTCATGCCACTGTACTGTACTTTGGCAGCATTTTTTCTACAAAAATGTCACAAAAACAACTAATCATTGTTGTCCAAATTAAATCAGCAAAATACAAAAAGAAAGTGCCTGTCAGGTTGTACTCAGGTAACAAAAACATGTGTGGATTATATTTCTCCCTGTGTGGCCACCATGCCAAATGTTCTCTAAATAAAGCAGGGAGGCTTTTGCATTCTGTTAAGTGGAGATGACTTCTAAATTAGTGTGCAGGAATGATATTGATTCACACAACAATTTCTTTGCTATGACAAATAACTATCCGCTGCTGGTGTGAAAGTAATTTTCTGCTAGAACTGTGTGCAGTGTTATCTTTGATAGCTGCTCTCTAGAAAACATGAACAGGTGACGTGAAGCAGGGCTTTGGTGATTCTAAACAGATCAAGAGCATATTTTACTCTGTAAATCGGGGGCATTTTGCAGGAGAGGTAGGTCACTGGATTAAAGTGTACTTTAAAGTTTTGGCTGTTGTTGCTGTTTGTTTATTTTCTTCATCATAAGGATCACAGAGCACACAATAAAGGGAAAATGATTTAGAAATTGTTTTGCATGACTGTTGAAATTACAATAGGCTATGGAGCAAGGACGGCCAATGAATATTTTAAAGATAAGCATATGTTCTAAAGATTTTATGTATTTTATAGAAATAAAAATGCCTGTGTTTTTTTTATAGGAGCCAAGCACAAAGATATCCCTGTGTACTGGAATTCCTCGGGGACTTCACATCAAGTGCTGACCTTTAAAAAGTCACGGCTGAGAAAATCCGGTTAAAGTTCCATTACCTACAACCCCTCACTTCTTCATCCAGTTTCTTAAACCTCTTGAATTTTATTTTAAACAATGTTCAATGCTTTATTCACACCAGGGAGTTGAAACCACAACCTAAACAGGCACCAGGGGCGGATTTAGGCATGGGCGACATGGGCAGTTGCCCAGGGCGGCACGAGGCACCCACACAAATGTTAAAACCATCATTTAAACATGAAATCTATATTGTTGTCTCCAGTATTGACAGGAAATTGAAGAGCAAATAATCCTTCATTTTACATTAAACCACTTGCATCTGTAGAAAGAAAAAACTGCATCAATGAATGACATTAACCCTATCTACAACGTCCTTGCAATTAAATAATGAACAGACATTAAAGAGAATGCCCAGAGTGTTAGAACCTTTTTGATGCTAAGAGCTGCCCCTAGTTATATATTTCTGAGGACAGCAAAGTCAATGAGACACATTTCATTTTCTTTTGGATTATATGTGTTTGATCACTAACGAGTGGCCATAATGCATAACCAAGTAGAGGACAGAGGCACCATTTTATTTGCTTGTTTGAGTGTTTCACTTTTTTCTAGTATCCCAACATAGTATTTTACAGGCATACTGAGTGGGTGGGATTAAAGGAACTTTATCTATATGAAACTGTGACATGAATAGTTAAAAAAAGAAGTGAGAAAGACAGAGCAACTGCAGTGCACATCAAGATGAGGAATGTTGTGTCACATGCATCCTAATCAAGTTTTGAGGACTCAGCATAATTTAGCAGTGAAGAGGAAATACTTGTTAAATGAGATGGAAAGGCTGAGCATAAACAGTGTGTTGGCACCCACTATCAGTCTCTTTCACTCTTGCTTGATTCATAGTTCACTGAAAAAGCAATTTCTGTCTTTGATCACACGGTAACCGCATTCTCTTTTAAGATGGTTTGGGTTTGTGCAGCATAGATTTCAATTGTTCACTGGAAATCGATGAGAATAAGTGTGTTTTCAATGATCATGTGTGGAATCAAGTGCTTTTACCAAGCTATAATTGACTTTTAAATATTTGATTAGCAATTATCTGTGCAATGCATCCACAATTTACTGGTGCACATATACATTACATATTGTAATTTCAAACAAAAGTCCATTTACTGTACAACCCATGTAAAGTGATCTTTATCTGGAGAAAGTTTGAGGCTAATCAAAATACTGTATAAATAATTTTAGTAGGCATGCACTGCCATAAAAACAAAAACAAAAAAAACAGTAACCTAAAATGTGTTGGTAACATCTAAATTAACTGGTTTTATTCAAGTCAAAAATGTTATTTAATATGATTAAATCAAGCTGATTATGTTAGATTACACCTATGGATGTCATTTTTAAAGGGATAGTTCACCCAAAAATGAAAAAAATTCTCATTCTCTCATTTATTCCCCCTCATGCATTCCAGATGTATTTACTTGTGTTTGATGTGAATTTCATTCTTCTGAAGAACACAAATGAAGATTTTTAGAACATTTCAGCTCTGTAGGTCCATACAAGTTAAAGATCCAAAAGGGACATAAAAGCAGCATAAAAGTAATCCATACGAATACAGTGGTTAAATCCATATCTTCTGAAGCAATATAATAGGTGTGGATGAGAAACAGATAAATAAAAGTCCTTCTGGTGTGGAAGTGACTTTCACTTTCATATTCAGCCACCTACTGGTTGGGGCTGGTCAAAGGGGGAGATTTATTGAAAAAAGGACTTGAAATATTTATCTGTTTCTCATCCACACCTATCATCGCTTCTGAAGACATCGATTAAATCACTAGAGTCTTATGGATTACCTCTATTCTTGCATTGTAAGGACCAACAGTGCTTAGATATTCTTCTAAATATCTTGTATTCTGCAGAAGAAAGTAAGTCATACACATCTGGGATGGCATGAGGTTGAGTAAATGATGAGAGCATTTTCATTTTTGTATGAACTATCCCTTTAAGGGTTGGATCAGGTAAAAATAGCTTCTTAACAATTGCACAGTTTGCCTTTTTACAGTGTGGTAGAAGACTTTAACTAGCAAGAAAAGTGTTTCCTACATATTTATCTGTCGCAAAGTGTTAAAACTCCTGTCATGTTATACATCCTGAAATTTTTTTTTTTTTTTTAAATGTTACACATCCAAGAGGAATAAAACGCATGTGTGGTGTTTCATGCTCTTCCCCACCCCCTATGTAGAGACAATTGATTTGTGGCTTTTCAAAATTTAAATAATGGATGGATCTGGCAGTCAATAGTGCACGGCCATTAATCTTGATTTATATGCTGTAGGGGCCCATCTGGCTGCTCTGCACATTATTCTCACCAGAACCAATGAACGGAGCATTTACACTAACTCCAAAAGTACCAGTAGGGCTCCTAAGAACTGGAACAGCAGCACTTCATCTCTTAGATTTATGCCAAGTGCTTGGCTTAAAAGCAACAAAATGAATGGGCATCTTTCATAAATCAGAGCATTTCACATACAGCACACCTTCAGTAAGCTAACTCATCCATAGATATTTTGGCCAGTTAAATCTATATTAATTACATATCATTCCTCTCTGCTCCATAATTTATGATCCCTATAGGGAGTTTGCATTTCTCATATTTACTTAATTCATAATTCTTACAAAATTTTCAGTTGACCATAACATGCACCTGATGCTTTAAAACTGTAATTACCCAACCAGGGGTATGTGTTGTCCTGGGGGTACTTAAGAAATTCCCAGGGGGTACTAGGAAATTGTGACTTAAAATAAAAATTCAGGGCTAAATCAATAATACCAGCTAAAAGGAACACATTTCTGGGATGGTGTTGATGAAGGGATCCTTAAGCCTTGCTGATGTGGTTGTGGGGTTACACAAGCTAGGAAACACTGCTCAAAAACACATTTGTGAATCACTGATCCACGTATAGTAAATCACAGCAACAATTAAAGAGCCCATATTATGCTAATTTACAGGTTCATGATTTTATTTTGAGGGTCTACTAGAATAGGCTTACATGCTTTAATGTTCAAAAAACACATCATTTTTCTCATACTGTACATTTCTGCTAAACCTATTTTCATCCTCTGGCTCAAATGCTCTGATTTAGGTCCTGTCTCTTTAAAGCCCCCCTTTCCGAAAAGCTCAGTCTGCTCTGATCAGTCAGCTGGCCTTGTCTGTTGTGATTGGTCAATCATGTAGAGCGTGTGTTGGAAATGTAACGGCCCTTACCATAACTGAGTTTCAGGCTTCCTTAACAGCTGTAAACATTATTGTAACTATGGCGTCGGTTTTTGCCGTACCAGTTTGCGTCCGACAATGAAAGTTTGGAAGAACAAGCTGATCGACCCAAACCATATTCGCAAGCACGACTTGAGCAGGACGTTTCACAGTGGTAAGTTTTAAGTTAGTATCTTCCTTACAAGTACACTGTTGATTATTGTGAATCTAACAAGGCTTCAAGTAAAAGACACATAGTGCATCTAAGTTAGTCATCTTTTGCTGGAATGGGTGTAGCCGAACTTTTTTCATCGGAGATATGAACGGAAAACAGAGGCTTACTCCCGGTTGGACATTACCGGGTGTATTAGAGAGTTAGTGAGCAAGTTAGCCGTGGACTACCTTGGATAACGGCCGTAACATTACAGCTTCTAATTAGATAATTACATAAGACTCTTGAGATCGACCATTTTGTTATACAGTTTTAGGTAAAAGCCGGCCCACAGCTGAATAATAAACCCTTACCAAAACAATACCATTACATAGCAAGTTAGCCGAGCACTACTGTGGATTGCAGTAAAATTACCATTTGTAAAAATAAATCCATCTCCACACTTGATCACTATTCATGATAGTAAGAATGACAAACAATCTGCATAATTCTACACAATTGTAGGTAAAAGTGGGCCTGCAGCTGGTTAGCAAATCAATATCAACACAATAACATTAGCTAGCAGGTTAGCAGAGGCCTACAGCTGTGCACTGGGTGTACACTGTAGCTACAACACAAAACTCTGCATTTGAACTCTCAGTAGCAGATAAATCCACAAATAATCAAACCTACTTACAGGTTGTGATCCTGAAGTGCCAGATTGTCCCAACAAAACGGGAACTGCATCATCTTTCAGGAGTAACCGTCTTGAAAATACGGTATTGGTTGTGGTTGTACTGCTAAATAATTAAAATACATTTTAACCACTTATTCGTCAATTAGTCTGCCTTTGGAAGTCCAAACAAAGAGGTTTTGCTTTTGCATTGAAGACAACAGTGTCTTCTCGACATATCGACAACACAAACCCAACTCATCCTGGCCTCTTCTATAACTACGTTTGTTTGAGGGCAGGCCAAAGTAGCCCTTAGACGGGCATTATTCAAATGTGTTCCATAATGACGTTGATACTTTTCGGAAGAAGGACTACAAACAAGTCGTTTCTTGTAGTTCTTGAGAAATGATGTCTGTGGGAGAGAATAACTGCCTTTTGTGTGGACTTTGTGCTTTGTAACTTTGCAGACCTTTTACATGCACAAACAGCTATGTTACACACTAAAGGAAAGGTAAAATCCCAAAAAGCATAATAGGGCCTCTTTAAATGAATTTTTTGTAATGACAAGACAATGGCACAAAGACAATGAGAAAGTACTGAATATCTGCATTGAACATACTGTAGTTATTGAAAAGGTTTACTGACAGTCAAGAGGTCAAATGACTTAAAGCAGTTTGACATTGCCATATTAGCATACTAAAGCTACCAGCAATGTGTTTCACGACAGAGAATAAAGTCAAAAGCTACACTGAATACCACAGATGTAACATCATCTTCAGGGAATGTAATACTGCAATTCATTTCCATTCCAACATGAAAGATGAGAGAGCATATGCTTATGTTAACTGATGTCTAGACAGTGCAATGTGAGCTAATATATGGCACAAAGCCATTATGTATAATATTACCATCTAAAGGTCAGTTTTATTAAGTGAGCCATCAGAGCAGGATGAACAATTCAGAAAGCATTAGAGAGAACATTGCCGATTTGTTAATAAAGGTTTTGGAAATCCAAATCTCAAAGCAGATCCAACTGGTAGTCATATTTCGCAACTTCAGGTGCAATTTCCATGATATAAATTGTAATGAGGATTGCAAATTTTGTATATTTGCTCTGCCAAACAAAGTCCATCATTGCTATTAATTGACCAACACTGAATTAATTTAGTTATGCTGGCATACCAATCATATATATATATAGTATATAAACACATTACTGTGCAAAAGTTTTAATACCAAACTTTTTATCAATTAATGTCATACAAAGTCCAGTAAACATAATAATAATAAATAAATAAATAAATAAACTAAATCAATATTTGGTGAGACAATCTTTGCCTTCAAAACAGCACAAATTCTCCTAGGTACACCTGGACACAGCTTATCTTGGTTGTTGGCAGATGGGATGTTCCAAGCTTCTTGGAGAACTTTCCACATTTCTTCTATCTAGCTGTCTCAATTGCTTCTGTCTCTTAATGTAATCCCAGACTGACTCAATGATGTTGAGATCCGGGCTCTGTGGGGTCCATATCATCAGT
Source organism: Myxocyprinus asiaticus (assembly GCF_019703515.2). Taxonomy (NCBI): domain Eukaryota; kingdom Metazoa; phylum Chordata; class Actinopteri; order Cypriniformes; family Catostomidae; genus Myxocyprinus; species Myxocyprinus asiaticus. Next base: position 42,170,254 of record NC_059347.1, on the reverse strand, counting down.
TGTAGGGCTCTTTATTCTTTTTCTATTCAATTCTTTTTGCAAAAGGAATGTTAAAATCTAAAATTGATATTTCCTATAGATACACTAAAAGCAGAATATATCAAATAACCGTCTTAAGATAATTTTTTTTGTGAAAAATATAATGTGCCCGAGACTTTTGCACAGTATATATTCCAGTATCTCTAAAAGATGGGAAACAGACAGATCATATTGTACAGGGCTAGTGGAAGCTATTCATCAACATGTCACACATAGTGAAAGTGGTGTACAAGCAAAAGGTGACGTTCCCTATCTGTCACTCACTCGACGTTGGTGTCTATGTAGTGACACTAGGGGTCACTCTTGGGAGCCTGAGACACCTCTGGTCAGCAAGAGCAGTTTCCTTGTTCCCTGGGTCATGTATCCGGTGTGTACGGCTGTCATCACGACCACCGTCCACCACTCTATTTGGCAGGTTTGGTGCTCCAGCTGCGGTCTCCCGCCCCTGAGCGCCCAGCTGTGGCACAAATCCGCCTGCGATGTGACAGTCTCCACGGGTCACAAGGACAGGCCTCTTCCTCCCCCATCCCAGGCTGTTCCAGGGGTGGTCACAAGGAGCCAGGTAAGTGCTTCTGAGTCCTTAGACTCAGTACGGCCACGACGTGGTGTGGCACCTCGAGCTCCGCCCCGCCGCGAGGTCCCACCTGCCGGTACATCCGATGATGTTGTCCCTTTGGTCCCACTTGCGCAGAACTTGGACGCATGGCTTGCGCTTTCCAATCCGTCACGAGGGCTGGTCCGGACCGTCTGACTCGGCTGCGTGATTCACTTCACCGGGCATCCGCCCAGGTTCAGCGGTGTCCACTTCACCTTGGTGAAAGACGAAAACGCTGCTACCTTGCGTGGAGATCGCTACACTCCTACGGAAAGGCGCGATAGAACCTGTCCCTCTAGCCGAGATGAAGGAGTTTTTCAGCCCCTACTTCATTGTACCAAAAAAAGACGGTGGGTTGAGGCCAATCTTGGACTTGTGAGTTCTGAACTAGGCTTTACACAGACTCCCGTTCAAGATGCTGACACAAAAACGCATTCTGACGAGCGTCCGGCATCAAGATTGGTTCGTGGCGGTAGACCTGAAGGATGCGTACTTCCACGCCTCGATCCTTCCTCGACACAGACCCTTCCTGCGGTTCGCGTTCAAGGGTCAGGCGTATCGGTACAAAGTCCTCCCTTTCGGCCTGTCCCTGTCCCCTCGCGTCTTTATGAAGGTCGCAGAGGCTGCCCTTGCCCCGTTAAGGGAGGTGGGCATTCGCATTCTCAACTATCTCGACAACTGGCTAATCCTAGCTCACTCTCGAGACGTGTTGTGCGCACACAGGGACCTGGTGCTCTCACACCTCAGCCGACTAGGGCTTTGGGTCAACTGGGAAAAGAGCAAGCTCCTCCCGGTTCAGAGCATCTCTTTTCTCGGTTTGGAGTTGGACTCAGTCTCCTTGACGGCACGCCTTACGAACGAGCACGCCCAGTCGGTGCTGGCCTGTTTGAAGGCATTCAAACAGGGAACAGCGGTTCCACTGAAACTTTTTCAGAGGCTCCTGGGGCATATGGCATCCTCGGCGGTGGCCACCCCACTCGGGTTGATGCATATGAGGCTGCTTCAGCACTGGCTCCAGACTCGAGTCCCGAGACGGGACACACCGCGTGGCCATTACGTTGGTCTGTCACTGTCTTTTCAGCCCTTGGACCGACCTCTCGTTCCTACGGGCAGGTGTTCCTCTAGAACTGGTCCCCAGGCGCGTCGTGGTCACGACAGATGCCTACAAAACAGGCTGGGGCGCTGTTTGCAATGGGCACGCAGCCTCCGACCTCTGGACTGGTCCGCGACTGCATTGGCACATCAACTGCCTCGAGTTGTTGGCAATTCTGCTCGCCCTGCGGAGGTTTCGGCCGTTGATCCAGGGCAAGCACGTGTTAGTTCAGACAGACAACATGACAACGGTAGCATATGTCAACCGCCAAGGTGGTTTGTGCTCTCGTTGTATGTCACAACTTGCCTGCCGTCTCCTCCTCTGGAGTCAGCAGCACTTTAAGTCGCTGCAAGCCACTCACATCCCGGGCAACCTCAACACTACAGCGGACGCGCTGTCACAACAGGTTACCCTCAGGGGAGAGTGGAGACTCCACCTTCAGGTGGTCCAGCTGATTTGGAGTCAATTCGACAGGCACAGGTGCACCTGTTCACCTCCCAAGAATCCTCCCCACTGCCCACTCTGGCATGCCCTGACCGAGGCTCCCCTCGGCATAGACACGCTGGCACACAGCTGGCCCCCTGGCATTCGCAAATATGCGTTTCCCCCAGTGAGCCTGCTTGCACAGACCCTGTGCAAGGTCAGGGAGGACGAGGAGCAGGTCATCCTGGTAGCACCCTACTGGCCCACCCAGACGTGGTGCTCAGACCTCATGCTCCTCACGACAGCTCCCCCCTGGCAAATTCCCCTGAGGAAGGACCTTCTTTCTCAGGGAAGGGGCACCATCTGGCACCCGCACCCAAACCTATGGAATCTCCATGTCCGGCCCCTGGACGGGACGCGGAAGACTTAAGCTGTCTCCCACCTGCGGTGGTAGACACGATCACTCAGGCTAGGGCTCCCTCTACGAGGCGCCTGTATGCCTTTTAAGTGGCATCTGTTCGCTAAGTGGTGTTCTTCCCATCGGGAAGACCCCCAGAGATGCACAGTCGGATCAGTGCTTTCCTTCCCGCAAGAGAGGTTGGAATTGAGGCTGTCCCCTTCCACCTTGAAGGTGTACGTTGCTGCCATAGCAGCACACCATGATGCAGTCGACGGTAAGTCCTTAGGGAAGCACGACCTGAACATCAGGTTCCTAAGAGGCGCCAGGAGGCTGAATCCCTCCAGGCCGCGCCTCGTTCCCTCACCGGACCACTGTAGTTCTTCAGGGTCTACAGAGAGCCCCCTTTGAGTCTTTGCAGTCAGCCGAGCTTAAGGCACTCTCCTTGAAGACTGCCCTCCTGACTGCGCTCACTTCCATCAAGAGGGTAGGTGACCTGCAAGCGTTCTCTGTCAGCGAAACGTGCCTGGAGTTCGGTCCAGGTTACTCTCACGTGATCCAGAGACCCTGACCGGGCTATGTGCCCAAGGTTCCCACCACCCCTTTAGGGGACTAGGTGGTGAACCTGCAAGCGCTGCCCCAGGAGGAGGCAGACCCAGCCCTGTTGTTGCTGTGTCCGGTGTGCGCTTTACACATCTATTTGGATCGCATGCAGAGCTTTAGAGTCTCTGAGCAACTCTTTGTCTGCTTTGGTGCACAGCGGAAAGGAAGCACTGTCTCCAAGCAGAGGATCACCCACTGGCTCGTTGACACCATAACTATGGCATATCTCGCCCAAAACATGCCGCCCCTGGTAGGGTTACGAGCCCATTCTACCCGTGGTGTAGCGGCTTCTTGGGCCCTGGCCAGAGGTGCCTCTCTAACAGACATTTGCAGAGCAGCGGGCTGGGCAACACCCAACACCTTTGCAAGGTTCTACAACCTCCGGGTGGAACCGGATTCGTCCCAGGTAGTGGCACGCAACACAAGCAGATAAGCCCGGGATAGCTGGCCGGGTGTATCGCTTGCACATAGCGCCTTCCACCTCCTTTTGAGCTGAAGATGTGCGGCATTAATTCCCAGTAGGGTTCACAAAATTTGTTCCCTGGTTGACTTCCTCCGAGCCCTGTGGCAGTCGAGTTTTCGGAGAGACTCACTGCCGGCCCAGTACACATGCTAACTAAGAGCCCTGTTCTGGGGTAGGTGCTCCGCATGTGGTGGTTCCCTGTAAGGCTAAACCCCATGCGATCTATATCCTCCGCTAGTTCATTTCCCTGCTGGCAAACTGCGTCTTCCTTGGGCAGAGCCCCTCTGCCCCAGTCTCCATGTTTGTAGTAACTTCTCCCCTTTGGGCAGGACCTACCTTGAAGGCTCTCCACATAGTAGGAATGACCATGTGATGTATTTTTCCACTTAAATATCCCCCCCTCACTTTGGGCGAGGTGTGGTCTCCGCGGTGTCTTCCCCTTGGGAGGGACACCCCCAGACTGGACCTGACGGCTCAGTCGGATAATCCCCCTTCTTTTTTAGGGAGTGGAAAAAGAGAAGGGGAAAAGAGGCCACGACTGGGTTAAGCCTGTCTCTATCTTTGGGTAGTCCCCAACTTGTCCCCAAAAAGGGCCATTCGACACTCATAACTGTGTCGGGGGAGGTTACCTGTCGACCTGGTGTGCTGGCTATGAGGCACACAGCAAGTCTGCCCACTACACACCGCCAGTTCACGTAACACAGTTCAGCCTTGTGGCGTTTTGTATAGGGACCCCTAGTGTCACTACATCGACACCAACGTCGAGTGAGTGACAGATAGGGAACGTCATGGTTACTGGTGTAACCTCCGTTCCCTGATGGAGAGAACGAGACGTTGGTCCCTCTTGCCACAACACTGAACTACCCGCTGAAATGGCCGGACCTTATATCGGCTCCTCAGCGTAAAACCTGAATGAGTGGTTGCATACCAGCTCCTTTTATACCCGTATGTCCGGGGGAGTGGCATGCAAATACCACTCGCCAATTTTCATTGGCCTTTTATCAAAGACCAGAGGTGTCTCGGGCTCCCAAGAGTGACCCCTAGTGTCACTACATCGACACCAACGTCTCGTTCCCTCCATCAGGGAACGGAGGTTACACCAGTAACCATGACGATTTTACACATTAAAAATGAACTCTTTCTTTCCTAATGAGATTTTTTGTCTTGACAGTTTGCTTGTTTTGTTGCCTCATGCAGGGCTGCCTGAAATTCACCACCAACTAATACACAGGAGAAGCACAAGGAAACAGTATTTGCTGTAATGATTTTGTGTCAACCCTTTGTTTTCTATGCGTGGGACATCAGCTTAGAGGTAATGCAACACATTTTGGAAATACAGAGAGAAAGTGTGAAATAAAGTGAATGGAAATGGTCTGGATAAAGGGAATAAAAGAGAGAGAGAGACCATAGCGATGCCGCACTTTCCTACAAGTTCATTGCACTGACCTGACATTTCTTCAGCTCTGAAAAATCCAATACCAAATTCCTGGCCTATCTCAGATTAAAGGTAGATACAATCTGAGCATCTGAATTTGGACATGTTGCAAAAATAGCAATCAAACATTCTCCTATCACAGTGGAACAGGTATATTTATTACTGATAAACACAAGATTCAGACATGATTCAGACAAGTTTAAGTCGAACCTGAGGCAATCTTATTTATCCATAAGAATGTGCTATATCCTGCGTTAACATTGTAGAGAGAATTTGAGACTTCCGTTCAATCTTATCCATGTTTTATCTATGCCTGAAACAAAATCCTCTTTTATAATTAAACAAGAGACCGGATTATTATTGGACACATTATCTCACAGCAGTATTTGGGGTGAGGGAGAGAATTTTTTTTAAAAGAAAGCTTACATTAACTCTCCATGTTACTGCATTCATGAGGTCAAACACATGTGGGCATCACAGAAAAGCAATGTTCAGCTGAATCAAGATAAGTTACAGAGAAATTCAAAATGTAAGATGTCTCATTTTCCCTTTTCACACACAAAGAGTCATTCTTCTTGATCTGCCAAAAACATGTTGTCTCATCAAGACTCAAGTGTTCATCAACTCACCTAGCTGTTGTGATATGTTTACCAGAAGAAGTGACGTTCAAGAGAGGAAATCAGGAACCTTAGGTAATGAATAAATGAATGGACAGATGAATGGGTGCCAAACCGACGTTTCAGCCAAAGCATTTTTATATTTTTCTCACATCTCCATATGAGGCTTATCAGAGTTAAATGTTTTAACATGAGCTCTCCCAGCAACAAAAAAAAAAAAAAAAAAAAAAGAAAAGAAAAACAAAACAAACAAAAAAAAACTGTAATTACATATGCTTGTAATTTACTGCTGTGCCACACTCAGATGTATGGGCTCTCCCCACCTGCTGGATATTGTCTCTTTTCAGGCCCATGAGTATACTAGCCTGTTGCCTTTGTTGCACTGTCCATCATGATGCAAATTGATTGCAAATTAATGCCTTTGTTTTTTTATTAATAACATTTAAAATCAAGACATAAAGATAGTATTGTTATGTTGCCCTTAATGCAACAGCTTCTCACACTGAATCATACAACACCATGAAAGAGTGGTGGTGGTGTAGTGGACTAAAGCACTGAACTGGTAAGTGGAAGGTTGTTGGTTCAATCCCCACAGCCACCACCATTGTGTCCTTGAGCAAGGCACTTAACTCCAGGTTGCTCCAGGGGGATTGTCCCTGTAATCAGGGCACTGTAAGTTGCTTTGGATAAAAGTGTCTGTCAAATGCATAAATGTAAATGAAAGAGTGTCAGGTGTTTTGACCAGACAGGTATCATTAAGCTTTGGTGACACAAACACATTCTTTCCATTATGTAACTAGGAATTTTTTAAAACTTAGTTGAGATTAAAATAACAGACTGTAACACCAAATGACACAGCTGGTAACATGTAGCACAAAAGCACTGTAACCAGGACTTTCACTCTAAAAATGAGCTTCTGACTGAATGAGCTTGATGATTTTCAGCATCTAGCATTACTTGATATTATTCTTGGTTAGAAACAAAAGAAGACAAACCTTAAATCACAGTGAAATTTTTTTGCTGATCGCATCCGCTTAATTTGAAGTTAGCAGGCCTCATGGTGCATGTAAACTGCATGCTCCTTGACCCTGTGAATAAGCCACTGCCCATGTGATTTTATCATATTCTAAACCCGCCTCATGTCAAAACAGTGTCACACAGTGATGTGCAAAGAAAAATGAAGTGCAAAGGGAAAGAGGTACCAGGAACATTAAAAGGAGCAAAACAAAGAAAAAAATAGTTTGTGCAAAGTAAAACTTCAAGAAATAATTGATGCCAAAATTCTGTTGCAGATCAAAAAAAGGATTTCAGTTCTTTTCATTTACAACATACATTGTTTTGTTTTTGTTTTTTGCAATGAATAGTTTGTCTTTTGCAATCCTTTATTTATTTATTTAGCAAATATAAGTGTCATCATTCTGACTCCATAATGTGAAAGTGGACATTTATAGTAAAAAAAAAAGGATTAAATATTGATCTGTTGCTCACCCACACTTATATCACTTCTGAAGATATGGATTTAACCACTGAAGTCTTAAGGATTACTTTTATGCTGTTTTTATGTCCTTTTTGGGGATTCAAAATTTTGGTACCCATTTACTTGCATTGTATGGACCTACAGAGCTGAGATATTCTTCTAAAAATCATAATTTGTGTTCAGCAGAAGAAATAAAGTCATACACATATGGGATGGCATGAGTAAATTATGAGAGAATTTTCATTATTGGGAAAACTATTACTTTAACTCAGTTTTGACAAAATGTGTAATTACTGCATTTTGCCATTGCACAGCAGATTATTAAAAAAAATACATATATATAATAATAATTTACCAGGGTTTTAAACAAGGGACTTTAAGCAACAGCTGCAGACGGGACGGCTACGGTGACCGGAAGTAAACTGATCAACCGTTGTATCCAAGAAACGCAAAAAATCATTAAGGATGGATGGTGGAACAAAGCATTCAATCATTCAAGTACAAAAATGTAATAGAAAACAGTGAATGAATGGTTGCTTTTAGTGTTACAAGATAACACTGCCAGAAGAAGAGTTTTTATTCTTGTCTAAAACCTGTATTTTATTATTAATAATATTATAGATTTTTTCATTCAAAGTGTATTCTAACCAAACGTAGGTAGTACACATTTTACATACTGTATGTTTAAGGAGAATGTGTAGGTCACTTACTGTGCTGACTCCACAGCATCTCTTATAAAACATAGCATCTCTAATAAAACATAAAATTTTCCTACCTAATTTGACACATACTCTCGATTACGGCAAAGTGGCGATTCTCCTGTAGTAGACAGTTCTATCAGGAAGACTCGCAGACTTGAGTGAAATTTAAGATGACATTTATTTGAATTATTTGAATATAAAACAGAAATGTAATGTCTCTCTTTGGTGTAAGCCCCGTCTGGCGGTCCGAAGAAGTTGTACTCGGAACCATCATATCCTGCCGGAGATAGGAGGCAGGGACGAGGAGCCTACACCCATGCAGGATGGGACTCATCTGGTGGTGGTGGGGTGGTGGAGGTAGCCGTGTTAGCACACTGAAACAGCAATGTGATAGATTGTGAGCAGACTTATAAAGCAATGACTTACATGTGATTGGCTAGGAGTTACCTAGCTAATGGTGCGATGATGTACAGCTACTAGTCTTCCCGCTAGAACTACGCTGCGCTTACATTTATAGTACAACGTCTGGAAGAAGAGAGTTCCAAGTTGCACATGCCCACAAGAACATAGAACGCCGTAGCCGTCCTGTTGGCAGCAGTTGCTTAAAGTCCCTATTGTAAGGGGAGCGCGGAAGACTGACCTGTTCGCAAAAATAGTGACAATACACGCATGAACCAATGTGCGTAAATCCTTCACCTCTGCCTTTTCTCAAAAGTTTTTGTTGTTTCAAAGGGGGCGTGACCAAATAAAGTTGAGAACCACTGTGTTAGCCATAGCAGGGGCATCGTTAGGGCAAAACATTTTAGATTTCGATTTTAGTCTAGTCCCGAATATTATTTGTTCAGAACTCAAGCGAAAACCCGGCTTCAGTCGCACAGCGCAAATATGTCCTTCAGCGCATTTGCGCTGCGAGATTAAAGACTTGTTTTCACACAAGTGTGGTGCGAGCCATCATAGAACCACTTGCGGATGTGAAGTGATCTGCTCTGCTCAATTCTACTGTATTCCTGGAGCGTGCGCGTGCACGCGTCTACCTGGAATATAGGATAGCACAGAGCGGATTGCAAGCGCAAGTGAAATTGGACTTCCCTTGATATCACACCAGAGAGGCACTCAACTGTGCAAGTTGTACTTAAAGTTTGTGTATGTGTTTAGGCTACTGTTTTTTCATAATAAATACTACTTTATTATTTGTACTTTTATTTTTATTTTTAGAAAAGACAAGCTATTGACCTAATCACTGTAATGAGGAGCCAATCATGGTCTTACCTGTGCTATTATGGCACTGCATTGTAAATATGTATAAGGGCAAGTATGTAACATACTTTAAGGTCTGGACCTCCAAGACTTATGGACACATTTTTCCTCTTATGTAATATATGTTCTGTTCAAGTGATGTTTGATTAAAAAAATTGCATGGATACCCTCAGCCCCTAATGTTTTGGCCTCAGCCCCTGATGTTTTGATATCCTAGAGATGCCCCCGAGCCATAGTCTGTTTCTGTTTGGATCAGAGTCTGACAACATTGACAAAACACAAGTACCATCATTATTTAGCACTTTATTATTATTAGATTTACATATCACAAGCATATCACAAAGAAAATTTTAGTATTTATTAGTTTAAATTTAATTTTAAAAAATCTTATTTTTCTTTTTTTATTCTTTTTATTTAATTTTTTTATATTATTAATAAAAAAATTTTTTAACATTGCTGAGTTAGGGGGCAATGAAAATTTGGGTTGAACAAGACTTACCTAGTAATTCCTTTTAAAAAGCAGATAATTGTAAAATTTGCACACTGCTGCCAATTATGGGTCTCATGTGGAGTTGTGAAAAGATATCTTAAGAGTAGTTGAGTTGTTGATTGGTTGGCATTTGGCCACCTAGCCACTCCCCAGTCATGTCACCACACTAGTTTTGTGCAGAGACAGAATTAAAGTGGAAGTGCTTCTCACTTCCACTTTTATTCTGTCTCTAGTGTGAAGTTGTCAGAGGTTTTAAAGTGCTGCCATGACTAGGTGACCTGGACCAGAGGAAGGATGTACAATTATGTCTTGTTACTGAGGGCAACAGGAAGCTGAGGTTAATGGTAGGAGACAGATGGACCGGGGGTTGAAGAGCTGCATTACTGCAGCGCTGGAATTGAGCAAAGGTCAAACTGAAAGATTGGTAAAAACTTTTGTTTTTGGGATCTGTGAACTGGATTTTAGACATTGAATGTTCAGAGAGACCATATACCTTCTTCATCTTCCTCTTTTTTTTTCTTTCCTAAAAGTGTCTGGGTGTCAGAGCCCATAAAACACAGAGATGCCAAACTTAATCCCAAAGAGGATAGTCCCAAATCCCACCAACTACTTCAGCATCTGCGCAGACATTGTTAAGACGCTAGATGGCGCAACATTAAACGAATTGGCCATTTCAATCATATTAACTCAGGAAATGTGGGCTAAAAATTAGGGTCTGTCCCCACTTTTATTTAGGCTCTGCGGCACATTATTTACAAAACCATCCTCATAACTCTTCAGAATGAGAATTTATTATATAATATTAATGACTACAACGTCTGAATGGAATGACCAATTTGTATGACACTTTTTAATAATCACACATCCCCTTATGATCCCTATTTGTTTGCAACAATATGTCAGCAGTTCGTGTGTCCATATTCCAGTCTACTAGAAGGTTTGTGTTTAAAAAGATCATGGAGATTATTTTAAGATATTTTTCGTTTTGAATTTGCCAACCGCTAGATGGCTCCCATGACCTTTTTCCCGACATGAGGGTCTACAGCGGTCAACAAATGACACGTCTGTTTAATGTTTTCTTTGTTTACAAGAAGCTAAAAGGACGTGTGACTAAGCTTGAACAGAATAGCAGTGGAGAAAATGAATGATACCATGCATTCAAAATGAAAGAGGGGAGAGAAGGTTTACAGGAAATATTTATTTTTAACATAGGCTAAATCATAATATGTAGTCATAATGACATGGAGATCAAGGATTCCACGCCAAGTAAACGATAGATCAGCCTTATCTATCCCCCCAATAATCAAAACAAGCAATTACAACCCCATATTAAATATTAGATCAAATTGCCTCAAAATCCATCTTTAGACATTACATGCATTAATCTCATGGAAGAGGGAAATTTTGCAGTTCATAGTGTCAAACAGGTGTTTAGGAAAATACTGTGGTAGTTTTTGATGCTATTTAGTGTTTTGGGAGAAAATAAAATGAAAGGAGCCTTTAGCCCCATTGTACCCTACCTCATAAAGGTGGTTGAGAGAATGCCTAGAATTTCCAGAGCGGCAATGTAGTCAAGGCTTCACAATTCCCATACTTCAATTTATGTTAATTCCTAGTTTGATGACTATACTATTAATCTAAAATACTGAAAATAATAGGTAGTGTAAGTAAATAAGCTTACTCTTTCTTTCATTCTTTCTTTCTCTCTCTCTCTCTCTCTCTCTCTCTCTCTCTCTCTCTCTCTCTCTCTCTCTCACACACACACACACACACACACACAATAAACATGCACATGTATTCAAACTAGCTGGATGCTCTTAACAGACGCCATGTGCCTGGCTGGCCTTAGCTGAAGGAGAGGCAGTCTACATAAACAAGTAGCTCTTGTCTTATTGGCATGTTCAATTTGTTGAATCTAACAGCTGAATGGATAATAAATAATCCAGGAAGCTAATTTTGGTCCCTACTGGCTCAGAACACAAAAACATTTTAAATAAGCATTCTTTATAGTCTGTCTGAAAGACTTGGACCTTGTGATACAGTACATTGAACCCAAGTTTGTCTAGAGGCCCAGATTAGCACATTAAAATAAAACATCTTCAAATTCAATGGACAAACATATATTGAGGCGTGTGATACAATTACATGTTCAAAAAAGGACAAATATACTTTGTGCTAGATTTGGGGTACTCGAGTTCGTACTCGGACTCGATTCCGAGTCACAAGTCCAATTTTAATGGACTCGGACTTGTCACAGACTCGGATGCATTTTTATATGGACTTGACTCAGAATCGAACCTTTGGGTCTCGGGATTTTTTTCCGAGTCCAGCCGAGTCCATGGCATTTGTGATGCAATGAAATATTTTTTATTTTTTTTAATAAATAACAAAACAGAAATTAATGAACATATCTCTGTCTGCATGCAGCTGTATTAGCCCCTGAAGCAAGGGCGGACTGGGAAGAAAATTTGGCCCACGATTTTACGTAGAAACTGGCCCAAAAGTTGTTGAGCGGGGGGTGGGGGGGTTGTATTGTTGCTGTCCTTTTCTGCATATCCCTGCCCCCTTCCGCATATCGCGGTGCCATTTTGTGGTGTGTTCTGCATAACGTGGCGGCCCATGCGCCCCCATTTCGCGGCCGGCCCAGTGGGAAAAGTCCCAGTTCTCCTGAAGTCGTAGACATAGCCAGAATTGGTTCACTGTGTTTAAGCAAACACATGCACACACACATACACACGTGCACAGGCACACTCATCAGTCAACCAATACGCTTGAATGTTACTACAGATATACTACCGAATAACATCGAATACCAAGGTGGCTGGCACGCAAAAACATAAAGATGGGTATGTATCCAATGTAATAGAAACTAAACAAAGGCAGTTTCACAGGACACGGGACCTAACAAATAGTAAAATTGCATGTGCCATTTGTGCAGCCAAGACAGTGCTTGCATCGCGGTTTCATCATTGAGTCAAGTCACCCACATCATGTCTCTCACAGTTTACTAAAAAGAGCATATAGAAATAAAAATACATAGAAATAGTATTAATATTGGATATTAAGTCTTTTTAGGCGTAATGTATCTACACATGTAGGCTTCTGCAGTCTCTTGTGGTTCACACAGTGTTGTCAGCTTGAACTAGTCCATAATATCTTAATTAATTAACTGTGTAACTTTTTAAATAGTCGGGGAAAAAAACATTATTGCTAAAGCAGACAGCAACTCTAAACAGATAAACAACAACTATGTATTATTGACTGACTATTTTCAAAGCATTGACGAGCTGCTTAAAATACATTCTTTTACAGCATATGTCCACCATTCACAACATTCAACCATGCACAATAAAATATTAAGATATTTTGGGCAGTGAAATGTTTTGTTTATAATTTAATTATAGACTATAACATAAATGTATTATTCGATGACAGTGTTTGTGTATGAAGTTAAACTTCATGTTACGAGATGAATTTAGTTGGTTATGACGTTTTTATATTAATTGTTTATTTTATTTTATTTTTATTGTAAACCACCGGGTAACATATGCACATCTTTTTTTAGCCTATATCCCTGACACTTTTGAAGGACAATTCTGTTAAATTTATGACTCAAAATTATTATTCTCCATGTTTTTGCGGTTAAAGAAGAGCTCAATGAAAGTTTCTTTGGTTGGTATTTAAAGAATTCAGACTGATTGCAGACCAACGCAGCTGCCGCTCAAGCAACTATCAATTATTATAATTTTTTTTATCTTCTGCGGCAGCAGCTGCGAGACGCACACGGATGCATCAGGGATTTAGGTAGACGAGCAGCATGCAGAACTGCCACAGCTACTTTGTCTGTAGTCCCCACATGCTTTAAAACATCCACCATTGTGCCTGTACCAAAGCAATCCAAAATCACTTGCTTAAATGACTGGCGTCCTGTTGCTCTGACCCCCATCATCAGCAAATGCTTTGAGAGACTAATCAGAGATTACATCTGCTCTGTGCTGCCTCCATCACTGGACCCATTGCAGTTTGCTTACCGCAACAACCGCTCCACTGATGATGCCATTGCATCTACAATACACACTGCTCTCTCCCACCTGGAAAAAAAGGGACACTTATGTGAGAATGCTGTTTGTAGACTACAGCTCAGCATTCAACACCATAGTGCCCTCCAAACGTGATGAGAAACTCCGGGCTCTGGGCTTAAACAGCTCGCTGTTCTAAACACGGTTCTACACCAGCACTGTAGAGAGCATCCTGACTGGCAGCATCTCCGCCTGGTATGGCAATAGCACCGCCCACAACCGCAAAGTCCTGCAAAGGGTGGTGCGAACTGCCAGACACATCATCGGAGATGAGCTTCCCTCCCTCCAGGACATATATACCAGGCGGTGTGTGAAAAAAGCTCGGAGGATCATCAGAGACTCCAGCCACCCAAGCCATGGGCTGTTCTCACTGCTACCATCAGGCAGGCGGTATCGCAGCAGCAGGACCCGCACCAGCCGAATTCATGACAGCTTCTTCAATCAGATTTTGAACTCTTGATCTCTCACAGTCAATATACATCAGCACTGCACTTTATTAATCTTATTATCTCACACTGGACTGTCATAATTATATCTCTCTTAACAACACACTGGCAACTGACTATCAACCGACAGCCTAAATATCAATACAGTAAAATACAATCTACTGTACATTTTATATATACTATTTTTTATTGTATAATGTGTATTCTATATTGTGTATATTGTATAGTGTACATTGTATGTTATTATTTGTATATTGTGCCGTGTGTAATTATGTGTATATTAGATTTTAAATTGTGTTGTGTAAATCTGAAGTTTATTGTAAATTGGTATATGTCTCATCACTGTCACGACTGCTATGTTGCTCGGAACTCCACCCAAGAAATTCACACACTATTGCAATTGTGTACAGTATATGGCTGTGTGACAATAAAAGTGATTTGATTTGATTTGATTTTGATTTGCCCTGCATTGTGCGGTTTCCCACAAATTAACTAGAAAATCATGTCCGTGATGACATAGCCATAATACTCTCAGTGGGCTTTTCCAGTTTTTTTGGGTGTGGCATTTGCAGTCAAATCGTGAGACGTAACTTCTCAGCGAGTGCTAATTACAACTGTGTTGACTCATTTGTATGTACTGTATTTTCCCAAATCAGTCAGCAGATAGACTAAAAAGATTCAGAAAAAAATCTCAGTATAGACTATTATTTTTTAGATAGGGATAATTTTAAATAAAACTAAATTAAATTGAATTGACAAATTGAAAACTTACTTTAGTCTATGTTTGAGTGGAGGGGAAAAAGCAACAAATAATTGAAAATGTCAACAGAACACAATAAGAAGTGTGTTGAAGGATAGTATTGTCTTCATACATCTAAAGCATATGATTTCATTCTGAAACTGAACCTAACTTCCCCTGACTAAATTCTACTATAACTTCCCCTGTCCGTATTCTACTCTAGCCCACAATAAGTAACATCTCACATAACCTCAGAATAAAAGGTCAGAGAGGTGATTCCAAATTAACTAATAAGATTCCAGCAGGAGTGCAGAGAGCGCTTGATGCAAGGATGAGCATTCAGGAGTTAACAGTCACGAGCAGATTTCACTAGAAGTCACTGGAAGAAATCTACAGGCCTGACACCAGCACAAATTACATTTACATAAAACAGGTCCCCAAATGTTTCTCATTGAGTTGCTTTACACCAAACAGGCTTATTGAAAATATCAAAAGGCAGTTTTCATTGGTGTGCTTCAGCATTTAATGGGCAGGGGAAAGCCCAGGTTGGGTGTGAAGTGGAGTTGACAGTTCAGGGCTTGTACAGCTGAGCTGCTTAATTGGGTTTAGGTACCAGGTGGTAGCATTAAGCCCACGTGCTCTCACTCCTACTCTTGCCAGTCTGACCCGGCTATGGTTAAGCTGAACAGGTTTGAGACTGGTTCTGCCACAGGCATGGAGCACATGGACTGTTTGTCTATCCTACCTTCAGATACTGATGTTGCTGGCCTGCCTGGCTATAGAAAAACACAGCCAGATGTCTTGGATTTTAGACCGTTCCAAAAGTGTCACTGGGAGGTTAGGATTGCATCTGTTGTTTTGACACTTGATCGTTTTGGTGTGGTCCTTTCTGTTAATGTTATCTATTATAATAGGAGGTAAGAAAGGGGTTTGTTATGCTGGAACCCATCCCAAGGACAAACTTAAACAAGGCACTATAGTTGTATGCGTAGTTACACAGTCAGTATTGTTAGTGTAATTTATAGAAGAGTAAGGGCCTGTTTATTTAAAAATAAATATGTGGCCAAAACTTAAAAATATTTGGATAATCTAGTGTGAAATCATAACTCTTGCTATTACTTGTACTCACTAGTCAGTTAAAGGAATGTTCTGGGTCCAATACAAGCTAAGCTCAATCAACAACTTTTGTGGCATAATGTTGACAACCACAAAAATTATTTAGATTCATTTATTTAAACAAAAATAGCAAAAATAGTGGTTATAGTATGGAAGTTAATGGTTCCAGTCCATTAAAATTAAAATACACATTGTTTCAAAAGTACATCCACAAGATGTAAACATGATACGTGTTAACATGATTTGAAAACAAGGTGAAAACAAGGATAGGTGCTTTGCACTGGGGCCTGTAAGATCCAAGTTACGCCACTGTTTTTGTGTCTACAAATTGATCTCATGTCTAAAAAAATGTAAATTGGGGCAAAATTAAGGAGACTTTAAAACAGAAATTGCATTAGATTCTTATGACAAAATCTTACCAGTCTTCTTTCCAGAAGTTAAACTTAACAGTTAAATGTCAATTAGAAAGTGACTGTTTGCTTTAAAACTTTCATTTTAACTGACTTGTCTGAGATGAGATCAAAAGGTTCTGTTCCAGTAATAAATAGGAGGGCTCACATTTTTTGCAGTGTCACTGAATTGGACTTGTTAACATTTTTGATTGGTTACTCGTTCTAATCCTCCTCATTGCAGTGGTCATACATGTGGATATTTTGCCTTTTCAGATGCCTCACCATCACCCTACATTTGACTGCATCTCTCATGTCTTGCAGTCTCATTTCTCTTTGAACCGATTTGTCTGTGAGAAGAACAAATAGAAAGACAGTGATAAAAGGCAATGCCCTGCTGGGAGGAAACAAATAGGGAAAAAAAAACAAACATAAAAAGTCCTCCCCAACTGTGTTTCTTAAAATATCACAGGTTATGCAAAAGTCTGCTTACATTCCCGAAAGTGATGGGAGTGAGTTTATAGAGAAGAGTATCTCAAAGTCAGTATCAACACTGATTGCATCTTTCCAAAGGCACACTAAGGAAACAGCCAAGCACTTCACAAAGGCAAGCTCACAATAGGAGACATAATTTATTGAAAGCTCTTCTTGGTGCTGCTATCATAATGGCTTCACCTGTAGAAGCCTAAGTCTACAACAATGAGGCCCGTGACTCAGTGTGATAACATCTCGTGTAGGAAGTTAAGAGCATTTGCAGGGTCTTAGAATTGCACAGGACTGACCTGAAAAAGGTGACAACGCCAGGCCACTGTATCCTTTCACTTCCTGACCAGTTGTTCGAAAGGTTCCAATATGTACCAGGTTTCTGGTAAGCATTAACTTATTACATGAAATTCTCCTAGGGTGCGGCTTACAGTCAAAACTGAGAGATTCTACAGAACTCTAATCTTAAACAAGTGAAAACTTTGCATTAAATGGAGTTAATTAACAGAGGTTCGGGAGGAGCATGTAAATTTTAATCTGACAAATCACAACCCACGAGCAGGAGTATATAAGCCGCTGCTTACCTGCTTCCTGTGACAACTCTCCTGACATCCCACCTCCACCCCATCTCCACATATTCTCTAGATCCATTATCTAAATAAGTAAAGTCAGGGGTGGGGGGATCAGGACTCAAGTCGAGTCTCGAGCTACGAGCCCTCCAGTATACGGACAGCAAGCCAAATACGTTTACTGTTTCAACACAAGATTACATTAACATACAAACTACTGAATCAAGATTTGTGAAATACAAAACAAGACTTTATCCAGGATAAAGGTGGTTTGTGTCCAAAACCATAACATAGGTACCTGGTATCACCAACAATGCTGCAGGAAATGTTGAAGGAATGTCTTGGCAACCTAGATTTAAAATGATGGTAACAACTCACGAAAGTGAGAAAGGATTCCTTGATGGTGCTAGTTTTTTCCCAGACTTCCTAGGACATTTGCCTTGGCCAATGGCGTGGTCAGGATAAGTCACATACCAGCACCACCTGATAAATCTTCCTGGGGCTGCATCATCAGCCCTTTAGGCATAATGGAAGTCATTTACACAGTCTTCATCCAAGAGATGACTATTGAAATCCAAAGGATTTATTCTGATGATAGCATCTTGGTAATTGAGTAGCGTAGCATTTACCAAGTTCACCATAAAAAAGCTACATGAGTCATTAACACAGCCACATTACATGGGTCAAAGGTTATCCTCTCAGATTTGTATAACACTATGATGTACTAAAAACAGTTTTTGTGATCATCTTGTATTCAGCACACATAAAACCGAGGCAGCCACAAAGTCAAATTAAAGGGGATTCCGATATTGCATTTTAAGCCGGTGACACACTAGAAGACTCCACACAACTTGATTTTGGCCAAGGGTGTCACACATGCAGACTGTTTTGCTGAGATCTCGCTCTCTACAGTTGGAGGTGTGACACTTGCAGATTAAGAATGGTGGAGGGTTGACAGACATACCAGCTCACCACAACTCTCTTTCTCTCTGATTCCCTGTTACATGGAGCTTGCCTAAATAACAGCAGGAGTACCGTGTGAGCATAAATAATTGTAATAGAGGGATTTAGTACGCGACTCATGGAGTAACTTTACCTTGTGAAAGTGTGTGATTGCGTATTTATCCCCTCAAGGCTTGCCGTAGAATGTGTATGTCCATATGCAGCTTTCAGTGAGTAAAGAAATGACATTCAACAAAAACAGACTGTTGTGCCTCCTTTCTGATTTCATTTGTAGTTTTAGTGTAGTGTAAAAAATGTCAGGAAAAACGCTTGGTGACAGAATCACTATGGATTACAATCAGTGATTGTGATGATTTGCAGCTGAGTGCAATCGCAGATAAAAACATTCAGATTAGCTTGATGTCTTGTCAGTTCTTCAGTAAAAGAAGCTCATTTGTCACTTGACAAGAACACCTTAGCTTGCCTCAGCGACAGAATGATTTTTTTCAAGCAAACCTGATGTGCTTTTTCAGTTTTTGAAGCCATTAAGCAGGGAGTCCCAACTGTTAAGTGATTAACAACCTTCCACTGGCAGATACTAATGCATGCTTCGTCTCCTTCCGCCTGGCCAGTGATTATGTTAAAGAAGCTCACACTTGAAAATTGCCGTAAAAATCAGCTAGTGTGGCGGGGGCT
This sequence comes from Myxocyprinus asiaticus, assembly GCF_019703515.2. Classification (NCBI taxonomy): domain Eukaryota; kingdom Metazoa; phylum Chordata; class Actinopteri; order Cypriniformes; family Catostomidae; genus Myxocyprinus; species Myxocyprinus asiaticus. The sequence continues at coordinate 42,151,205 of NC_059347.1, read as the reverse complement.
TTACCGAGGCCCTCCTGAATAATAATATCAGTTTCTGAGATTTAAAACAAAATTCTGTTCAAGGAAGTATGCATTCATTTTTCATCAAAGCCTAAATTAACCATTACTTTAAACAAGCACCATACCTCTCATTTCCTCTCTCTATGACAAGGAATATTAATAAATCATGGCAAAAATCACACCCGGCTTGAGGCTCTGATACTGCAAAGTTCTTATTCGTTCTTCACTCAGAATTAGAAAGAAGGATGAAACAGTTAAGCAACGGTATGCTTTTCTGCAACCATTTGGAAACCGGCCAAGCTGCAGGGTTGGTGGTTAGAGGAGCATTTAAATATGAGACGCACACTCTTAAAATATGATACAACATGATAAACAATAACCAATGTGATATTAAAATGTGTTGTCAATTACTACATGACTCATTCTATAAATAGAATACACATGAGTTCAGTAAAGGAAGCTGACGTTGCCATAATATGCACTTGTTACCATCTGTCATTGTATTTTAAAGATTAAAAATCACATGACATGATGTTGTAAAATTTCTCTACGCAAACAATCGTACAGATGTAGTTAAGTTCGCCCCAGCTCGGTAACTCTGCACTCCAGTGTGTTCTTGTTCACCGATCTTAGTGGAGTGCAGAAATCAAGCAGAAAAAATTTTGTTGTCAAAGTTGGTGGCGCACCAGGTTAATCCCAACAATGACGTTGACCAAAGGCAATAAGGTGTTTAACAGCTGGTATAGAGTTTTCCTGAAAGTTTGCGCTGTCAAGCTGTTTTGAACCACAACAACAAACTCAAATACACCTTATTTTTTGCCAGGTTTTCTTCGAAATGATGTCACTACAGTTCTTTCTTCAGTTTCGATAGAAGTATATTGGTGCCTAAACACAACAGACATTGACTTCTTGAAAACAGAATGCAGGATTACTGAAGACCCAAAACTTCTGAGTATGTGTGTGAATGATACAGTGCCAAGGTGCACTTGGCCAACAACCACAAGATTAAAGCTTTAAACTCCTTGGAAGATTAACGCAATTGCCGTCTGACGACATTTAGCTTGTTACCATTTCAAAACTCTTATCAGTTTTGAAACAGACATACTGTGTCTGTTACATCATTCTGCCTTATGAAACACTGAGACACTTTGTGACATATTTACCTACACTCCTAAATTGTGTTTATAATACAGGTTACAGCCTAGGCTCAGCCCGAGATGAATAATATCAAGAGCTCTTACAACACATGTGATTTCTTCAGTTTTCCAATGATTCATCAAATGGAAGAGGGTGTCAGAGAGAGGGAGAGAAAAGGCAAAAGAGTGAAAATATTAGAAAATATTGTTATTGCCTTATATATTCTTCATAAAAGCCCAAAGAATATGGAAAAATGCTATCTTTCAAAATAATATTTCAAATATGCTATTGCCATTTCAGTACATAACCAACCACATATAAAAGTTGTTTGTCTCAGCATATTAAGCAAATATGTAGCATTACCCCACTGTTATTAAATCATCTCTTCAGTGCACAATCGCAGCACTCCTTAAATACCCAGTAGAATAAATAAATAAGTAGAGAAATGGATATATAAATAGAAGGATTGTTCTGCCATTGTGTGGTAGCGATAGGGCTTCCTCCTCAACACCTGCAGAGAAAAAGAGGAGGCAGGGGGTGGGGAAAGAGTTAAGGAGGGGAGCAGGACAAAGGAGAGGACCATTAGAACAATGGCAAGGCCGGCCAGTGGAACTGCAACGAGACAGAGTGTCTGCAGACCGCGACAGCCGCCCTGCCCCGAGAGGCAGCCAAAAGAGCCACACAGGAAGAGGCTTCAGTCCTCTGTCCAGAACAGACACGACAGGGCAAGAACAATAGAGAGGAGATCCCCTCCAGAGAGAAAATTATTTGATGACTGAGTCTATCTGAGGTCCAGGAGTAACACAAGGTTAAAATGTCAAGTACAATAATATGGGACATTAAATGTCAAATACTGCACGCCCTCTTACCCATAGTAAAATCACTGTGACACACAGACTCAATGGCTTATGGTTAATAATCAGTGTTAATATAATAAACAGTTACATTTATTTATGTATTAAAATTCTTAGTATATTTATTCTTCCACCAAGTAATATAGTTTTTTATTGTCATTTTACAACAACTTCGAAGTCTCATCCAATCAGCAGCCTGATCTCATGAAAATTACGTTACAACACTGTGGTACTGTGGTGACATTTTTGCATATCAAATGATGTGGTTCATTACATGAATCGCAAATTTTCTAGGTGAAATGTGCACTGTGTGGACATTCAACAAAACTTACCTCCCTGCCCTAAACCTAATAACTGAAAGTGTCATAAAAACACATGTAAGATGAAAAATGCAATTGCTGAAGCAACCACGACATTTTTTGTTGCTTCTATGCAACCTAGTCTCATAGAATGAATGTTACTATGACTACATTTTTGCAAACTGACTTTTAAGTGCCATGTTTACGTTTCGCCGCAGTTTCCTGGTGAAATTAACACTAGAGGTACTACAACAACTGTGTTTTATTTACTTTCACACAAATCACAAGTACAATGGCTGATCATGGCTTTATAAACACTTATTTTACACTCTATTATTACTAACACACTGCTATGTTTTACTTTAATGCATCATTCATACAGACCTACCCACATGATTAGCATGGTAGTTCACCTGATGGAGTGTTGTAGTTTGGATTTAGGAGACTGTGGTTCGAGCTTAAGCACACAAGCTGACACGTGAGATGAAAGTGTAATATATGTAGCTGGTGTGTTGAGAATAATCAACACAGGATACAAAAATATATTTTGGGTTTTTTATTCTGACTGCTGTCTCAGAAAAACTACAGCGATCAATGGGGCCATGTTGTATTTAAAAATAAGAATAAAATAAAGAAAATACAAAACTGTGCCTTTGTGCTTATCTGAAAAATGAAAAATCGAATTACAGTCCAGGAGTTTCCTAACAATTTGTAAATGTGACTCAAAAAGAATAATGTCCCAAATGAGAGCAAAAATTATTCAGTAAATTTCAGCACAATGAAACTCAGTAGAAAGAAATACGATATAATGAAATACGGTAGAGGCTAATGAAAATAGTCAAAAGAAAATAAAAACAGGGCATTAGCCTACCCATAGCATACATCACCTTAATACATGCTTATAACATTCACAGCATTTTATGCATTTAAGTTCGTGCTTAAATCACTTAAAGCATCTTATGTATTTAACACATGCTGAAATCACTCAACGCATTTGAGTGATGGGGTTGAGTTTTTATTGTTTTTTTGTTTTTGGGGGGGGGGGGGGTTGATGGTTGTGGATTGATCTGTTCACTATATTTGTTAAGTCAGGGTATCTGCAGGTATCAGCATATCCAATTTAATATTTTTTAATACCCTTTGAAGACCTTCTCAATCATTCACATTCTCTGTTTCTTACTGGTGGAAAGCACTTCCAAAAGATATCAGATATATATATTCTCCAGATATCACAAACATAGTTGTCTTTTGTTCCAAATTGTAAATTGACTGTGTTTGATATGTACATACTATTGTTTTACTATTAGCTGTGTAGCAGATTTTAAAATTCATATTTAATTATTTTTCATTTTGGTAAAGCATATAAATATAATGTTAATTTCACTTTATTGAAGGATATCCTAAAATAATCTGTGTTGTAAAATATTTTATTTTTACATTGTAATTCATGTTTGATTAAATGCACAAATTGTGACACTCTCCATCATTTGAATCAGATGTAGTTTTTTTTTGGAGAAACATGATTTTAGTCTCAGCTTTGAAATGATGTCAAATGATTGTGGACTTTAGGAGGAACACCCCAACACTGAGGCCCCCCAGAGATGGCTCGCAGTACCTGGATGAGCAGTCTGATATGTGGATATGCGGCTGGATGGTGCTATTGACCAATCAGAATAGAGTATTCCAGAGAGCCGTGTAATAAGGACAGACAGTTTTACCCATGATTTGTGTGTAAAAAATAAAAGTAATTGTTGTTGTAGCAACTTTAGGAGTTACTTTACTAGGAAACTGCTGATACAATGAGCCATGTTAAAATCATTTTTATGCTTGAGTGAAATCTTGAAGTGGAATACCATTTGCAGCACAGTTTTCCCTTTGGCGCCCTATACAGAATGTTTTATTGTGTGACACTGCATTATTATATACAATACTACTAACACCAAACAGAACAGCCAGGAACCTGGGAGTGGTGTTTGCTGACCAGTTAAACTTTATTAGCCACATCTCGCCAACCAAATGGTCTTGCAGGTATACGCTTAACAACATCAGGTAAATCAGACCTTTCCTGTTTGGATATGTTGTGCTGCTCCTGGTGCAAGCTCTTGTCATATCATGACTTGACTACTGCAATGCTCCGTTGGCCAGCCTCCCCACTAGCACAGTTAAGCCACTGCAGTTATTCCAGAAAGTGGTGGTGTGTTTTGTCTTCAACTAAACAAAGAGGGCTCACATCACTCCCCTCTTGATTTCACTCCACTGGCTACCTGTTAGCTGCCCGCATCAAATTCAATGGTTTGACTTTGGCCTTCAGAACAGCTGATGAACAGCACCCTCTTACTTCAACTCACTCCTCCAGGTATATATTTATAAACACTACCGGTCAAAAGTTTTGAAACACTTACTTTCTTTTTTATAATTTTTTTTTTCTTCACATTTTAGAATAATAGTAAATTCATCAAAACTATGGAATAACATAAACTGAACTATGGGAATTATGTTGTGACAAAACAAAATCCAAAATAAATCAAAACTGTGTTATATTTTAGCATCTTCAAAGTAGTCACCCTTTGCCTAGAATTTGCAGACATGTACTCTTGACATTTTCTCAACCAACTTCTTGAGGTATTACCCTGGGATACTTTTAAACAGTATTGAAGGAGTTCCCATCTATGTTGGGCACTTATTGGCTGCTTTTCTTTATTATTTGGTCCACGTCATCAATTTCAAAAACTTTTTTTTATTTTTATTTTTATTTTTATTTTTTTATTACATTTTAGTTTTATAATGAAATAAATTAATGTGGTGGCACAAATATATTTTTGTCTACAAAACTAATTTCAAACATTTAAGCATACGCCTTCAGATCAAAAGATTTTTAAAATCATGAGAAACATTTCAGTCAAGTGTTTCAAAACTTTTGACCAGTAGTGTGTGTATATATATATATATATATATATATATATATATATATATATATATATATATATATATATATAAAATTTCTTCTTTCTTCTGCTCTAACTTTCTTCTATTCCAACATACTCCTCCAGCTACGATTAGAACTTAGCAGTGGGATACTGCAGATTGTTGACTTTGGTATCACAAATTGCTGATGTTCCTGAATGACTAAATGTACATTTTAATGTACAGTATGTATCCATACAAACTATACATGCATAATGATACAGATACTTACTTATAGGACAATACTAATAGGGCCTCATATCAGGTAATAACTGTATGAGTAGACTAAGTAAGTGAGGGAGAGCACTTTGCCATGTAAACTTGCAAAGCTGTGTGGGAAAATACTGTTATATCATTTTATCATTGTACACTTGTTTTCCTTTTTTCATGTTACATTTTGATTTATTCACAGCAATATCACTATTCATAACATCACTTGTGATGGAGCTAAAGTATGTGCACAGGAAGTGAAATCCACAAAAAATGTATAGCTAAAATGTCACAAATATTTTGCTAAGGATGTGGATTTTGCGTCAATGAGACAGCCTAGCTGATTTGGGTGAGGCCAGGGCTGTAGAGGTCAGCTCGAACGTATGGTAGTGACGCATCACGCACAAACAAACGCAAGACATACACTTACAAACAACTGCACAAAGAACTGATTCATCCATTGGTAACAATAAGCTTTTCATCTGCATTTTGAGTATCTCTAACCCAGTGCCATTTAGGCTTACAGTGACTTACAAAAAAGTATGTGTTTTTGAGAAACAGAAACTCAAACCCGCATGCGCAGCGGAAAACAGTTTGAACATACCACTTAACACCTGCCGCACTAGCATTCCCCTCTTTCCTGTTAAACAAATATTTCTCATCCTGCCTGACGTCTGCTGGAAGGCCACACTTTAGTGGATTTGTCTCAGTCACACAAATTCAAAATCAACCTCACCATCACGATCAATGGTTTAGTCTTTGATGTCAGTAGAATAACCTGGTCCCACTTAAAGGAATAGTTCACCAAAAAATTGCTGATAATTTACTCATCCTCAGGCCATCCAAGATATATCTGAGTTTCTTTCTTCATCAAATCAGAATTTAAGACTTTTAGGATTTCATTTCAGGCCTCCTCCTCTAAACAATGCAAGTGAATGTACTCCATTTTTTGACCGTCCAAAATGCATATTTAGGGTGCATCAAAATAATCCACACAACTCCAGTCAACAAATAAAGTTCTTCTGAATGCAAACGATTGATTATTTTTAGAAACAAAACAATACTGTACCCTAAATATGCATTTTGGACCGTCAAAAATGGAGTACATTCGCTTGCATTGTTTAGAGGAGGAGGCCTGAAATGAAATTCTAAAAGTCTTAAATTCTGTTATGATGAAGGAAGAAACTCAGATACATCTTGGATGGCCTGAGGATGAATAAATTATCAGCAAATTTTCATTTTTGAGTGAACTATTCCTTTAAACATAAATGAGCATTTTTACACAGATAAGTTGGTTGCTTTGTCTGCCAGCTGCTTTCGACACCAGTGGTCAGGAGGTTGGTAACATGACTGGCAGAGAAGCGAGACTTTGAACTGATCTATCAAAAGCAGAATGTGTGTGAGAACTCCATGTATTAGTCAGCTGGCGAGAAATGTTTACTAAGCTGACTTAAAACAGTCTGTCTCACCACACTGAAGAGCTGTCTGGTTCTGCTTTTATTGAAAACACACTTATCTGGCAGAGGAAACTAATAAATCTTAAGGGCAATCATTTGAATATTTCATGTGGCTTAAAGGGATAGTTCACCCAAAAATGAAAATTCTCTCATCATTTACTCACCCTATGCCATCCCAGATGTGTATGTCTTTCTTTCGTCAGAAGAACACATTTGAAGAAAAATATCTCAGCTCAGTTGGTCCTTAAAATGCAAGTGGTTGGTGATCAGACCTTTGAAGCTCCAAAAAGAACAGACAGTTAGCATAAACATTATCCATACAACTCCAGTGGTTAAATTAATGTCTTCTAAAGTGATACGAACACTTTTGTTGTGAAAAAGGTCAAAACGTAAGTACTTTTTAACTATAAATCATCACTTCCGTTCAGCAGTGGTATGAACATTTGATGTAATCGTGTTGGCATGTTCACGCGAGAACTGGTACATGTGCGACACATCCAGAAGAACAGCGTTGTTTATAACTGAGTAGGAGGAACGCTGTACAGAAGCTTCGTTGGTTTTGTTTTAGATCTGTATTTGTATCTGTATGTTTTTCACAATGGTGCATTTGTGTGCTTATCCTGGATGTCTCAACCGAGAGAAAAACGTCAGATTACATCCGTAACATACCAACACGAATACGCCACATGAGAGACCGCATTCACTCTTGTGAATGCGCATACTGCTGCTGAGAGCAAGCAATGATTTACAATTAAAAAGTGCTTAAATATTTATTTTTTTCACCCCAAAAGCGATCGTATTGCTTTAGAAGACGTAATTTTAACCACTGAAGTCATATGAATGACATTTATGCTGATGTTTTATTACGTCTTTTCTTTTTTGGAACTTCAAAGGTCTAATCACCATTAGGTTTTTAAGGACCTACTGAGCTGAGATATTTTTCTATTTTTCTTCAAATGTGTTCTGCTGAAGAATGAAAGTCATACACACCTGGGATGGCATGAGGGTGTGTAAATGATGAGAGAATTTTCATTTTTGGGTGAACTAACCCTTTAAGAGCAATATATAGGCAACAATATTTCAGGTGAAAAAATCAATTAGAATGGCACACACACACATATACCTTTCACATTCTGAAGGTACAATATGGAAATACACCTCTAATATAATTATATGCAGTAAATCTATTTAGGAGTGGAAAACAATTGTTTCTTTGTGTCATTCACTGTTCACTTAAATCAACATTTTACTTTTCACTTCCTACTCCTGATACAATAGCAAGCAGTCTTGGTTCCTCTATCACTTGTCAACCTCTGAACCGGTCTGTACTGGAGTGGGTATGTAAATTGATAAAAGCAGCTTTGCTGTCAGTTCTACACTGGTCTTCCTGTCACTATAGTAACTGATACACACATACACATAAATACATACATTGCTGCCACACAGTTTCTTCACTTCAAAGTTTCCCATCCTGAACACAGTGAAAGACAGGAAATGGGTGGGTGAGACAATCCAAAGTCAAGCATATAACACAAGACAGGCAGGACAATTGTTTTAAATATTTAGCTATTGTAGACCTAAACAACCATATTACCTTAAAAAGAAAAAAACACAGAAATTAATGCTGATAGACATTTTGAAAAAGAGACCTTTGGTTCACTGGAAAGTTGGATGCTGCAAGTGAGCCGCAAATTAAATGAACACTAAGCACATTGCAGTGTCTGTCTTTTAACAATTATGTTGCATGTCACTATGTTTAAACTTTCACAGCTGCTCTAGTTCAAAAGGTTTTAATAATAGCTCACACTTCAAATGGTCAGTAGACATTGGCTTTAAGTGTGTGTGTGTGTGTGTGTGTGTGTGTGTGTGTGTGTGTGTGTGTGTGTGTGTGTGTGTGTGTGTGTGTGTTTGTGTTGAGCTCCACCAAATAAACATTCACAAATGCCACACGAATGTTTACAAGGGAAATTCCCTCCTGAAGGCAATAAAGAAGGGACAACCAGGTAAGGGTTGGGCTCTGTCATCTAGACCACAAACGGCAGCCAGGTAGTCAGATGTCAGATGACGCATTTCCAACCCATCAGAACTGGTTTGAGCCAGTACAGAGAGTGGTAAGAGAATTAAGATTAACAGCCATCCACTGATCTTCCCCCTTCCTGCCTTAATCCTTAACCATGCCAAAAGTCTGACAAAACACCTGCATGAATGAGAAAAACACTTATTGCTATCTCAAATTAATGACAATTGAAAAACAGAAGCTGTGCTATTCTGTGGCTGGATTCACACATAAAGAAAGAGAAAGATCTAAAGAGATGAGCCCCTAAGTAGAGGTGTGGTAATGCTGATAATGCTTCTTAAATTAGCTCTTATCTACAGTACATGGTAATATAATACACCTCACACAAACAAGGCTGATTCAGCCAGCTTCTCTCGCAGAAACTGGTTCACGCCGGTCAGGTAAGCTGCAGTGCAAAGAGACAAGGCTGAATGAAAGTTAACCTGACCTCATGGTGAGTGACGGGGTAACCCCTGTAAACAGCTTTATTTTACTAAAAGTATGAGTGATATAAACAAATCTAATGCCTATAAGATTATAGGCATTAATATTATATATCTATAATATTATTTTATTATTATTATTGTACATTACCTTGCATAGCTTTACTGTGAGCTTCACAGCTGTCCTAATTTTAGATTCTACACCAAAGCATTACTATGTGTTATCAAACTGACCACTGTTGTCAAACTATGTTTGCAACTGTGCTAAATAGCCTACACTCAAAATAAATAAACAAATAAATAAAATCAGTCTATATTTAAAGTGTATGCATTTTCATTTCATTGTACAACAAATTTTCATCAAACTCAATTGAGTAATCCTTAATTAAATTAAATTAAATTAATAAAGTGGACTTTTGTTAAAGACTACTCAGTTAAATTTGGTGTAAATTTGTTATACACTTAAATGCATAAAATTAAAAAAATATATATGTTTTGAGTGTACTAAGCTTGTAAGATCCATAGCTCTGAGATCATCTGTACTGTAAACTACTGTATCATGTCAATCATTTTTCTAATTTACATTTTCTTTATAAAACAAAATAAAAAGGCAAGAGAACAAGTCACATTTTTTTTCGTTAATAATTTATTGTACAAATAATGAAAAATAATATTGTGGAAAATGCATCACGTGTGTTATAACATTGTGACAAATAAATTAGTGGCCATTAAGTGTTGGTATCACAATATCACATCTAATAGAGACAAGGCATAATGTTTATAGGCATTTTTTCAGGCAAGATAACTTAAGCACTGGTCTCCCATCAGAGTTCTTGTGCACCAATAAGACACCTATAAGGTGCAGCAGTTCGGGGTAAAGTCCATTTTTAAAATGCATATTGTTCACGAGAGACGTCTCCATATATGATGCATTCGTGAGGGGTCAGCTCGTGAGCAACGTGATTACTTCACATTGGACGTCTTCATGCCCCTCGCGCATCCACAGCACCAGACATGGTGCGTCCAGTCCTTCATGTCTTGTATCAAAGTTCATGCCATTTACTGGCTGTACGAGGTTTCCCTTCATCTCCGTTTTTCCTTCTCGTCCATTCTTGACACCTCTTTCATCGCCAGGTTTGTCACTGGCAGTCTGAATCAACGACCCTACCGACCGCGGGTCGTCACGTGAAGATTCAGCGCATTTTCAGAAAGAGCCGAACCATTCCCACAATCTGCAGGAACTTATCCTTCTTCCTCTGCTTGAGGGCCATCAAAGCTTTGGCCGTCTCTTCGGGATCTTGCGCGAAGGAGAAGATGCTCCTCACTCTCTCCTCGGCTTTCATGTCTCCCGTTTTCTGGAAGAGCCTCATAAGCGCGTCCTGGTTGACGTTCTCGAAGATGTTCGCCACTGCCCGTTTGCGGTGCGCCGTGTCAAACCTGTTGCCGCGGATCGACGGGCAGACCCGGCGAGAATCGGAGTACGCATCGGTCGACATCTTGCGGCTTCTTTGTCTGTTAGCAGCGTTGGAGTCGCCAACTCGACCGAGCTAAGTCGGCAGCTTTGATGGCTGTAAGAGGAATGGGGAGTTTAAAGTGAAGTCTTGCTCTCTTTATAGGGCGCCGAACGCCCGCTTACGGAGATGACATCATTACTGCCGCCGGCAGAGCTGCCTTCGTTGAAGAGCGCCTCCCCATTTGTCCTGAACTATTTGGCAAACATGCCGTTAGTCTCCGTGGAAATGTCAGTAATTATGGATGAGAGCGCTGACACAACTCGAGGGGGTTGATGATGACATATGTGCGCAAGTCACATCTTAAAGAGTAGCACTGCTGTGGCACTAATGGCGTAGGTTTCATTTTAACTTTAGGGGGACAAACTCGCAAATCGTAGCAGTAAACCTATCAAATGATTTTAGCCTTACACTACATATTAACATAAAGGCTGTTTGTGCTATATGTGGGTCATTATCAAAATATGGTGACAAACATGTCCCTTGACATTTCAGTCATGAAAAAGATTTCAAATAGTCAAGTAACCACATTGAAAAGGCACCATTCTATAATCAGGCCTTTTATTAAATAATATGAAATGGTTTGACTTTATATTTGTAGCCAGGTTGGTGAAATTTCATGTAATTTGACTCTGGTCATGGATTGGACGTGGTCCTTTTGGGAGCCGGTGTTTTGCACCACCTGCTTTTCTGCACTCTCTCGTGTTAGAGACGTGAGAACGTGCGTTGTGCAGGAGAGCTCCCAGTTTTGTTCATCGTTTGAGAATTCTTTGGGTAGATGTCAAGTTTTACACAGAATGCTTGTAAATTGCATTAAATATGTGTTCAGAGGAGCCGTACGTTAACATTTTTTGTTTGTTATGGATAATTTTTGAAGGATGCATATAGATTGTATGTGTGGAGTTTGACCACGTTTGGTGTACATGCGAGGCTGGGTATGTAAATTTAGAATTAACCATATCTTATTTAATGATTTATAGCCCAGAGTTTTTTTCCAATTAAGTGAACATGTGTAATGAGAATATAATTTTTTAAACTGTTATACATGTCCCTAAAGCCTGGTTAAAAATAAGTAAAATACTGTGAGTGATTTAAGCATGTGTTAAATGCATAAAATGCTTTGATTGATTTAAGCATGTATTAAGGTGATGTATGCTGAAGCATATGGGTAAGCTAATGCCCTGTTTGTATTTTCATTTAACATTAGCCTACCTTGACATACCGTATTTAGTTGCACCATATTTCATTAGTGTATTTAATTTTTGTATTTAATTTTTTGTATTTTCTTTCTTTCTTTCTTTCTTTCTTTTTTTTTTAAAATACAATATGGCCCCATCGACTGCTGTTTTCTTCTTCTTCTTTTTTCCAAACAGCCATCAGATTAAACCCCCCCAAAAATAGTTCTGTATCCTGTGTTGTTTATTCATAACCGACCGGCTACATATTGTTTTATGCAGTTTTTAGAAAATATATGAAAAAAATATATATATATATATATATATATATATATATATATATATATATATATATATATATATATATATATATATAAATTGTCCCCTTCATCTGGGCTTATTTTTTACTAATTATTTTTTTCTCATGTCAAACATTAATGCAAGTCCTTTTTTTAAGTTTTTAAATAATTTAAAAAGAATGTGTGTCCATTGATTTCATGCCATTGGTGTTATCAGTGTTAAAAACTTACAAGGTCAAAGTTAAAAGCTACTCAAATGTGCACACAGTGATTTTCCCACCATGCTGAAAAAGTAATACATTTACATTTTAACTATTTTTACATGGTTCATTTAGATATGTAATTCGTTACACTGTTTAATGTTCATGTAAAATATTTTTATTGGAAAAAAACAATGGTATGATTTATTGATTTTAGTCTGATCTGTGTTGTATGTTTGTGATGCTATATTGACACCATTTTGAAAGTTCATCTTTTAGGAGAATTTGTCTGTGGTGTTATCATCGCTGGTGTTACAACCCTTGCTTCATTCGTGAAACAAAATTAAATAATTAAATAAACAACAACAAAAGTCAAGTTGTCCTTTATGATTAAAAATAATGTAAAAAAAATGTTTACCCTCAACTTTTATGGGCGGAAACTGAACTGAACTGAATTTTGTTAGTATTTTGTAAGTCAGAATGTCAAAATTTTTGGAGAATGACCCATGTACACATTGTATGATATGATAAAGGAACTAATTAAAGATGTTCATCAAAGCTGATGATGAAGAGATATTGATACTTAGGTAGGTGTATAGGTGTGTTCTTTGGTTTGTATTGAAAATGTTATTTCCTTTTCATTAGAAATCCACCCTTCGCTCAGCAAGTAAAGACACTGACTACCACACCTGGAGCCGCAAGTTCAAATCCAGGGCATGCATGAGTGACTCCAGTCAGGCTTCCTAAGCAACCAATTGGCCTGGTTGCTAGGGTGGGTAGAATCACGTTGGGTTAACCTCTTCATGGTCACTATAATGTGGTTCTCGCTCTCGGTGGGGCGCGTGGTGAGTTGTGCGTAGATGCCGCGGAGAATAGCGGGAAGCGCTAGGTCTCCGCTGTAACGCGCTAAACAAGCCACGTGATAAGATGTGCAGATTGACGGTCTCAGACGTGGAGGCAACTGAGATTCGTTCTCCGCCACCCGGATTGAGGCGAGTCACTATGCCACCACGATGACATAGAATGCATTGAGAATTGGGCATGTCAAATTAGGGAGAAAAGGGGAGAAAATCCAAAAAATAAATAAATAAATAAATCCACCCTTCAAACCTACTTGTTTACTTGATGATTATTAGATATGTTTGGGAACTTTAAAAATATAAGCATTCCAGTAAGAATGTGCTATAAATGTAAACTTTCAACCTTTTCAGCTTTTCTCAGCTGTCGCAGAATGAGTTGTTTATTCCAGTGTAATTGCTGAGGTAATTGGCAAATCGCAGCTAGGCACTAATTTTAGCATGCTGTGAGGAACTGCATATAAACAAAACTCACCACTCACATCTAAAGCACACACATTCTTCTTTGTGCTCTGTTTTACATCTGTTTTTGTTTGGTTGAGAGACATTCCCTTTGAATCTTCATTGTGTTACATTCATGGTTGTGAAAAGCAAGTAACACAAAATAATTTCTAGAATACCAAGTACTGTAGTAACATTTTATTTGGCCTCTAGAGACCCCAAAAATGTTGTGGAAAGCTCGTCACTTGGTATCCATTGTGAGTCTGTCTGCGTTTTGTCTCAGAACAGGATACCTGTCTTGCTCAGGCTGGCACAACAGTTATGACTGGAGTCAAAGGGGGTTGGGAAGTGTGCAGAACGAGACGCCAGGAACATGTCATAAATATAAGTAGAAAGTTCTGCAGAGTTTTGAGCACAGAGCATACTATGACCTTTTGACAGGGAAAGGAAGCATTGGATTGAGTGCCTGGCCCTGCACTCGCGGACACAAGCAGAGTGTATTTAATTAATCATAACAAAGGGAACGTTAAATTTAACTTGGGTCAGAGGTCACGTCAGATGGTCTGCCTGAAGGAGTTCTCTCCTCTGCACACGCCTGGAGCCAGTAGCTGTTGTAAAACAGTAAAAAAAAAAAAAAAAGGATTTCAGTGTTTTCCCGTACCCATTTGACTCCAAGAGCCTTTATTGACACAGACATGAGTTTGCATGTTTATATTGCTGTATTCCTTAGAATTACTGTAGGCATTGATTTGTGTGCAAACATGATACAGTAACTGTAGAGGTTAGTTCTCCAAAGAATGAGGTAAAAGTTATAATCCACTATTTGTACATGCACCCTGTTCAGACTAGAACAACTACACACTCTCTGCACTGTTCCTCAGTTCATTAGTCAGCAAATGTGCACTAAAATAAATCGTCTCCACACAGATCAGCATCCATCAATCTCTCATAACACTGCCAGTCTGATTTTGGCAACTGTTTTTAATAACCGCAAAACACTGTCCATATTCAAGGCCATAAAACTTAATTGGGGAGGAGAAGCAAACACTCTGAGCTATAAGGAAGATGAAAATGAAGTATTTTTACACATGAAGATTTAATTTACTGTGCTGTTTGCATTGACGTTGTATGATCTGCAGTCAAACACAATAAAACCTCTGAAAAGGAGTTCAGGATTTTCGCATGGCTAAATTGCACAGATTTATTGCCTAGTGTATTTTATATACATACAATGTCTATACTTTACAATTTTAGATTTGTTATACTTTAATTTGTGTTTGCTTCAATTTTGATATATTGACTGGGGGAAAATGACTTTTTTTCTCCCAATCTTTCTGCTTTAATTTCTGAAGAGAATGATGTCATTCAATGAAACAGTGACACAATGTTCACTGTATGTAAGGCAATTCAGAATTACTGAATTACCTTTCCTGATTTTGTCGCAAAAATCAAAGGAAGCAGCTGGGAAGATGTTTAAAAAACAGCAATTACCTCAGTATGCTGTATGGAGTATAGAATGTTGTTCTTTGTTTTCTTCCCTTCCTGCATGGTTTGCTTAACTCAGCAACATGGGGCCAGAGTCCTCAGCTTGTCAGACATGACAACACTTTGTCTCTGAATATTGCAGATGACTTAATTTGCTGCAGTAGACACATACATTATCAAACATCATTTAAATTTAAACTCTGACATAAATTATTGATAAAAAGTTGTATTGCAGCCTGGAACAATGTTACAGTTCATGTAAAAGCAAATCCATTTTTATGCATCACAAGACTCAACTGAGGCACTTCTTGCAAATAAAGTGACCTAACTTTCTTATTATACAGCAAATAAAATTTGGAAGGATTTCTTTCTTTTGACAAAACTCGCACAAATGCAGAAATTTCTCTTAATTAAATATTAACAATGAAATTGCATTTAGTTGGGCAGCAACAATAATAAATAGATATTTTATTTTTGTTTTGTCATTCATTACAACAATAAATAAAATGTATGCAATAAAATTTCTAACCACACTTGATGGTCTGATTTATTAATTTAGCAAATTTGTTTGCTTT
Source organism: Myxocyprinus asiaticus (assembly GCF_019703515.2). Classification (NCBI taxonomy): domain Eukaryota; kingdom Metazoa; phylum Chordata; class Actinopteri; order Cypriniformes; family Catostomidae; genus Myxocyprinus; species Myxocyprinus asiaticus. Next base: position 42,135,242 of record NC_059347.1, on the reverse strand, counting down.
GGCCAAATAAGTGGAAGAAAGAGAATTATGTATTTCATTGACAATAAACTGCAAACACAATAAACAATGATAATTTACAGAATTTTAATGAGTGCTTACATTAAATCAGTGTGAAAAATACTTGCATACTTGTTCTATTGTTTATGTACACAAAAACCATGTAGTAATGTTGTACATTTAACCAAGTAATCTTAGATAAAAATGTACTGTATAAACAATATAAAGTAAACCCTAATAGTATGTGCACTTAATGTAGTAATATTTACTTTTTATATTTATTTATTAATTCAGACTTTTGTAGACAAATAGTATATAGTATACTATGGTTTATAGCAAGCTGGGAGCCGAAAATCACTGCCCAAACCCCATAAAACCACAATAAATGAATTTTATTGTTCTTTGGCAATTAAACTAAAATTATTTACTCTGAGTTACAAATCTGAGTTAACTCTACTTGCAACTAGTTCACCAGGTTAAGTTCACTTATTGTTAAGCTTTTGAGAGATTACATCAACCCAATACAGTTTATTACATTTTATTCAAATTATTTGAGATAATTCAACTTGATAGGGTTTAAAGTGCATGCAAACTCAGCAGTAAACACATTGTGAAGAAACCTTTGGCACAATTCTCGGAAGCATTTGCACTGTGGCTATAACAGCAGTTGTAGGATGATGTCAGGCCACTGCAATCAAATCTGTCCACACAGCAGGGGAATGCCTGCTCTAGGAGATTCCTTTTTAATTGTTGGACTTGTTTTAATTATTATTTATTTTTTAATTTTTATTTTTATTTATTTTTTACATCATAGCCTAGTTCACATAAATGTGTAAAGATACAGCACTTAAATATACAGTTGAGTGGTTTTCATTTGTCAAGCAATTCCATCAACCTTGACTGGGATAACATTAGTTCCTTAAAGGAATAGTTCACGCAAAAATGAAAATTCTCTCATCATTTACTCACACTCATGCCATCCCAGATGTGTATGACTTTCTTTCTTCTACAGAACACAAATTATGATTTTTAGAAGTATATTTAAGCTCTGTAGGTCCATACAATGCAAGTGAATGTGTGCCAACATTTTTACGCTCCAAAAAGCACATAAAAGAATCATAAAAGTAATCCATACGACTCCAGTATTTTAATCCATATCTTCAGAAGTGATATGGTAGGTGTGGTGGGAAACAGATCAATATTTAAGTAATTTTTTGTTAGAAATTTTTCTCCCTGCCCAGTAGGGGGCATTATCCATGAAGAATGTGAATCAGCAAAAACGTGAGAAGAAAAAAAGGGAAAGTGATCCGCTTCTGAAGACATTGATTTAACCACTAGAGTCTTGTAGATTACTTTTAGGTTCGAAATTTTGGCACCCATTCACTTGCATTGTATGGACCAAAAGTCTTAATCTGAGTTCAGCAGATGAAAGAAAGTCATACACATCTGGGATGGCATAAGGGTGAGCAAATGATGAGATAATTTTCATTTTTGGGGTAAACTATTCTTTTAAGTTACTTAAATATTTCAATATTGACAGTTTTTTTATTTAGAATTTTGTCATGCTTCTTATAAAAAGACAGATTTCAGGTCAGACTATACTATTCTAATATTCTAATAGAACTTACCACCTCAACCACTTACACAAATACCCGGAATTACAGAGCAGTTTTCCAAACCCACAACTATGCAGCTAAAGCTAAAAGCTAATAGCATTCGTTAAGTTCCTTGACTGACTCACAGATACCACCTGTTGTGGCACCCACTGGAAACCCTTTACAGGAAGATGTGAGGTTAATCATCTTTTATGATAGCCTGATTCCGGGACCCAATTATGCAATCAAAAACAGTTAAGGCATGACATTTCATGGGATCTCAAATAAAAGACAGAGAGCTGACTTCTTATAATTGTATTCTTTACATACTCTGCTTCTTTTAATCATGTCTTGACTTGAATATTTATAAGTGGTAATACCATAGTTAGATCAGCACAGAGGGGCAACCTTCTTGAAATAACAAATCAAACATGCACCAAACACCAATCAGACTATGTCTACTAGTCAGCTAGTACTTCTGAATCTTGGCTGAAATATAATTCACATTCCACTTTGTGTTTGTCTGACTCAGATTCTTAAGCATTCTTAATCTAAAGCTGACAAACTGATCCCTATTAACAAGATATTTTAAGTGAAATATGCACCTGGAAAAATGCAAAACTGTGCACTTGTTACCTTTAAAAATCTATTCCTACCTAACCTGACCCCTACAAAGGACTTTTGGTGGAGTAATGTAATGTAGTGAAGTTGATTCAGTCCAGTGTCATACTATGATCCTACAGACCTGAGTGCATAACACTTGTCGAGGTCCCTCTTCCTTTTTCACTCATTTTCGCAATGTTTTCCCCGATGTGACTGTGCACCCTGCACTGCCTGTAGTTACACTACCGATTCAGTCATATTAAATTAAATTTTGACCTGGATAAAAACATTTAATTTAGACATTACCACATGAAGAACAATTTTTTGATTAGCTGACCAAACATTTTTTATAATGTGAGAAGAATAATCATACTACTGTATCTGTTGGAGAATGTTTAAAATGTTTCTAATGGAATAATGTTTGTTTGATAGAATAATAATAATAATAATAAAAAGATAATAATCCCCTTTTCTCAGAGTTTGCATAACTCATTACCATTGAGGGAATAAAAGTGGTCAACAAGGGTACAGAACATACTGGAGTAACCACTGGCACACTATCAAGACTGACAGCTTGTGCTTCCTCACACTTACATGCACAATCGTACACACACTCATTGTCCGGGAATGGGTCTGAGCATGCAAATTTTGTGAGTCATCCTTGCTTCTCCCACACAGGCACCCAGCCGTTACGCACAAATCCAGCCCAAACCGGCTTCAGCACCACCCTTTCACTCACTCAAAGCCTTTTCTCCCTATCTCTCTTTCTGTTGCTTTCAATCTAATTCCCTCTCTCTTTCTCTCTCTCTCTCTCTCTCTCTCTCTCTCTCTCTCTCTTTTTTTTTTTACAGTATTTCAATTTCTCTTTTCATTAAGTGTGAAACCTTAACTTTCAATTTCAATTGATTTCATATTGAAAGTCAAATGACAGCAAGACTCCATGTGTCTCCACCACCGATCTGAGTAAGCACCATGAGCCACAGCTGAGGTTACAGTGTCAGGCTCTGACAACTTCCTCTGGGTGTTCCAAGTGTCCTATTCCTCAAAGCCCCTCACTGACCCCTCCAATTATTATTTTACGCTGCTCGCTCTGTACTGATCATTCTAATCCCATAGATATTTGGGGGCAGGTTTGAAAAAAAAAAAATATTTAAAAATATTATCTCGCCTTTGTAATTGCTCTGGATCATCAACTGTTTATAGGCGGACACTTTTCAGGACACTGTACAACATAAGTAAATGCAGAAGATACAATATGTGTTTAGCGTCATGTCCTAGAGTAAATTGTTCCAAAATAATGTATTTTTATTTACTCACACAATTAATAATAACACACTTGGTTAAATACAACAAGCTCTACTGACAACATTCTGTCAATAACCAAAGACAGACTGATCTCATGCGAGTGAATGGTGTCGTACTTAGACAAGGTTTTTAAAGTGAATATAAGATGGAGGCTTTAATGAGTAAACTGTACCTCCCTAACCTAAAGCCTAATCTAAACTCAACTGAGAGGTTGACACAAAACAGGCAACCTTACTCTAAACCAACACCTATGATAGTGTTCTAAAAACAAAATGAGAAATGAAACACACATTTTCTGAAGCAACCACTTCCTCTTGTAATACTTCTATGACACTCTCGTCTCACTTGTCAGCTTGCTTGCTTGACTGGTCTTGAACCACACACTTCCAAGTCCAAAGTCCAACACTCTATGAGGTGAGCTACCGTGGAAGCTAATCACATTGGAATAAGTGTGTAAATGTAGATGGGTGAGTAATACAAGTGTTAAAATGTATAGTTTTTCAAATGATGCGTTACAGTAAAAGTATTTCGATATCATAACAGCAGTGTGTGAGTAATAGTGCAAAAAATAACTGTTTATATGGTCATAATCAGCCATTGTAGTCGTGATTTGTGTGAAAGTGATTAAAACACACAGCGCCTTGTATTAATTTCACCAGGAAACTGTGCCAAAACATAGAATTCGACACGTAAAAGTCAGTTTGCAAAAATGTTGTTATTGTAACATTAATTCAATGAGACGAGGTAGACCAAATAATATAACTTCAGTTTGAAAAAAAAACAGTACAGCAATGCACAACTGAAGTTGATTTGGGGATCATATAAATATACAATTCATCACACTTTTTTTAAATAATAGTATAAAGAACACAATTTTCTTTCCTTTGTTTGTCTACTTCCTACTTAAACAGGAAGTTGGTGGCATATCCTTTTAATAGCCAACAGCCTTTAGTTGTCACAGCATGGAGAAAAAAAAAACACATTTGACAGCTTAGTTGAAAAGCAAAGGCGACACTTTACATTCTATTTTAGAAGATTTCTCACCTCTAACTTTACCTACTTCTGCAAACTATAACCAGAGGGTGTTCAAGAAAAACATGAACTTTTTATTTTAATTATTATTTATTTAATGAAATTGAAGTAATCTCTGAGCTACTGTCTGCTTATTGTTTGCTGCATCATTAAATCAGTGATAGATGCTATTGTATATAAAGGGGAGGGGACATTTTCTTGAGCATTTTTATTGGAAGCAAATTTGACACAGACACAGTTATGAGCTCACACATTAAAGCTGGTATTAATTAACAACATTGCTGTATAAATGGCATTGTTGTGCAATTTAGTTGTACACATTCAAACGTACAGTGTTCTTATGAAAGAGAAATTACATAAAGAATCAGAAATATAAAGGAGTGTATTTTTATCTATCTTCTAATCTAATATTTAAAAGACTGTTCCGTTTCATGGTCATTATGAATGAAAGACATTACAAACTTTTAAAGAGAAAAATAAAGCTATGACTTCATAGCTTTAGACTTGTGTTCGTCTTCAAACCACTTAAAAGACTACGGAAGACATGACAACACTTCCGGTAAGAGAATGTATAGTGAGCAATAATGCTCCCTGGTTTTTACAGTGCATTCTGGAAACTCTTAGGGAGCAAACGCTTCAGTGCACTGGAAAGATTTTGTGATTAAGACAGCCCTAGAAATGGCTGAATCCCTGGTATGCTTGCCAAAGACTGTCGTCTCTGGCTTCTCTGTGCCACTATCCCCATGGCAATGTAAACGTGGGAGAACGGAACCATCTGGCTACTTGGTATGGCCAAATACAAGCAAGCATGCCGTGAGCATGTGTTGGCTAAAACTTACCTTTTCTTTTCATAGTGCTCTGATAGCAGTTTGGCCCCCAAAATAATTCAGAATCTGGCCTCTTTAGAAACTCCCAATGGGAAATTCACTGGAAAAGCAAACACAACACAGATTGGCACAGTGACAAACATAAACAGTTCATGTTTTGAAGACAAAACAAGTATTGGCCATGGAGCAGACTGATTCATAGTGTGGCCACAGTGATAAACATTCTCTAAATGATCCTCATTAGCGATGAGTAAACCGTGACTCCTATAATAGCCATGTTAGTTATTCCGACTCTAAAGCTAATGTGAGATAAGCACTGGCCCATATCTGAGGGTTTAAACAAGCTAGCAGCTGGAGTCCTCACATTGTCCAAACTGGAAATATAATTAAAAATATATTAGTATTTAGATTAGTAAAATATATTATATATTTATTTATTTACAGTCCAGAGTATGTATTTTTTTAATTCCTGTAGCCTGTACATATGTGACCAAATGATAGCGATTTTATTTGCAATGTCCGTGTTGCAAATATTATGTCACTATAATTACAGTGATCACAATAAAAGTGTGTAATTACAAGCACAAAATAGTTCCACAAAATAATTACTCAGTAAGTACATGTACATGTAGTTCCACAAAAATAAATACTCAGTATGCCATGTCATTTGTTTGTGGAACTACAGTACATATACAGTCTGTGTACTTTAATAATTATACTGTATGTACATGTACAGTACATGTAGTTCAAAAACGTTACACTCATTCATTAATGTTAATCAGCACTTATGTAAATCCATGGTAACATGAACACTGTAATATAAAGTGTGACTAAGTGAGTGGTTTAGTGGAGTTTGAATGCAAGTACAGAGGGACACCTGATGATAATTTAATTGGCTTTGTTTTTAAAATATGATCCAAATGGCTACATCAGTGTCATCCCAAATTAGTTTAGGATGAACTTAATGCTGATTTTTGTAATGGAAGAATATGCACATAATGATGATTAAAATAATTGAATGTCCCACTTTAACAGCTGTCCCCACATTATCTTTTTTCACCTTATATAAATTGCATTTCTCTGTCATTGAAAACCCTGACAGTCTCGTGTTAACACCACCACAAACAATTTTCCTAATTTTTTAGCCCTTCATTAGTGTCTCAGGGGTAATTTCCCAAAGCCTGTCAGTCTTAGTCTCTCTCTCTCTCTCTCTCTCTCTCTCTCTCTCTCTCTCTCTCTCTCTCTCTCTCTCTCTCTCTCTCTCTCGTGAACTGACCATGACAGGCAGGATCTCTTTGGAGGACAGCAAAAGAAGAGTCTGGAGTCTGCATGCCGGCATGTCATTGTTCATCCTGGACAGGGAACAAGGTCAGGGAAGGCTCTGATTCCTTCCCTGCCAAAAGCTTTGGCCAACAGCCCCCCACCCCCAGCCTTTTCCTGTGTTACTTAATAATAGCAGGCCCATGTCAAGACACTAATTTGGACAAACAGACAACAGGGCCTGTGTCAAAGGGTTGCACATCACATAAAGACCTTAGTCTGACACTAATCAAATATTATAGATCTGTGTATGTCAAAAGCTGGAAGAGGTGATTTGCATGTATCCCCTTAACCATATGCATGCATATCCTGACTGAAAAGCTCTAGGACACAGTAAATGTTGTGAAACCTCTATCCAGACTGTAATTTTTCAATGAAAATCACATCAAATTCAGCAATAGCTGATTTTATATTTGTAGAGAGATATTTATAGAAAAAAGCAGAATTACAAGAAACCAGATACACATTCACTCTGGGAAACACTGCAATAGAACACACGCAACACTACGACTACCTCGGTCTAAAAATCAGTGCTTAGGAGGTTTTGGTCTGGCAGTGAATGCACTAAAAGAGAAAGCTAGAAGAGCATTCTATGCTATTAAGGGCAAATTTCACCAAATAGACATTCCTGTAACAATTTGTTGTAAAATCTATGATAGTATCATTATGCCTATTGCTCTGTATGGATGTGAGGTTTGGGGTCCACTCTATCTGGCAGATTACAGATGGGACAAACACCCCATAGAATCCCTGCATGCAGCATTCTGTAGAAACATTCTAAGAGTTCAGAGATGAACACCTACTAATGCATGCCAGGCCAAACTAGGCAGATACCCCATAATTATACATATTGAAAAATGATCCGTCAAATTCTGGACACACCTAAATTCAAGTTCTTTTAACACACTGCAACATGAAGCCCTTAAAACCCAAGAGGTGAAGCCTAAAACCAGTCCCCTTTGTCAGCTGGCTCTGAAACTCACGAACCCACTAACAACTAACAAACACCAGTTTCAGACCAGCACTGCTGAACAAAACCAAATCAGAATAAACCAAATCATAAAAGAAAGAAACAATTTATATTTGTACCACTGGAAAAATGAAAGTAACAACCAAAGCAAATTGGAATGTTATTGGGCCCAAACAGAAAGTATAATCTGGCTGGATATCTCTACACTGTAAGAGATACAAAACAGAGATGGATCATCACTAAATACAGACTTGGTGATCACAGTCTGGTCATAGAAAAAGACAGACACAGACAAACATGGCTTCTAAAGGTAGAACGAGTATGTCCTCAGTTGAGAGAGAAATACTTTGACAAACTCTCAAACCTCATGCCACAGTTTTCCAGTTCAGCAGAAACAGATCAAATGCAGGTGTTACTGAGGGAGGACAATCATGCATCAGTTGCAGCAAAATTCATTTTTGAGCAGCACACCTTCAGAAACCAATTACTGCCTTAATGTACTTCGTTCACAGTATTATTTCTTAATTTCTTGTTAAATGCTTATTTTATTTTATATTGTATAATGTACATTGTTATTATAGTATGTTGTTTTATTTTATTCATTACCTGGCACCTTATTTTAATTCTGTTTTTATTGTTAATTGTTACTGTTTTATTATTATTATTTGTCTTGTCAACATCTGTTTTGTGTAATAATGCTTTAGCAATATTGTATGTAAACACAATCATGCTAATAAAGTACTTTAAAGAGAGAGAGAGAGAGAGAGAGAGAGAGAGAGAGAGAGAGAGAGAGAGAGAGAGAGAGAGAGAGAGAGAGAGAGAGAAGTAGGCTGCAGTTGGGCTAAAGGCACAATCTTAAAATAAAGTAGCTTTTTTTTTTCTGGTCACAAAATGTATCAAGATCGAAATTCAGTTTTCAAAAAAAGGTGGCTAGGGGGCCTTTTACCTCACATTCAAATGCCCACACACTTGGGGTAAAAGACCCCCAGGGGCTTTATAGTGATATTGTGTAGATAAAGGGCCAACAGATATAGTGCAAAATTTGTCAACTAATGCAAATAGTTTTGAGATAGCAAGATGTGTTTTTGAGTAACAAATGAAGATAATGTTTATTCAAAATAACCATTTCAGAAAAAAGTGCAACATTTCCTGTTAATTTCAACAAATTTAGAATTTCATTACATCAAAAGTATTCTGTGAACAAATTAATCTCCACTGTGATTTGATCAGTCAATATGAGCCCACTTTGAACATTTTCTATAACAAATCTATTCCCCCCACTTAAGAAAAATAGGGGCCTTTAACCCATGCATGCAACATGGGGCTTTTTACCCCAAATACTATTGGACAGTAATTAAAAAACTTTTTATTTAATCTCCTTGAACAAAACTGAAAATAACAAGTTAGTATTTTGTCTCAATATAAATGTGATTTCAGGTGTTTTCATTAGCTACATACATTTTCAACATTCTAAAAATTATTAAATATTAGATAAAATTTGCTCAAAATCAGCCTTTAGACATTCCACTCAATGATCTCATGGATCAGGAAACTTTTGCAGTGCATAGTCACAAACAGGAGTTTAGAAAAGGGGTCTGGTAGTTTTTTTTTTTTTTGTTGTTTTTTTTTTGTTTTGTTTTTTTTTTGCCATTAAAATTTTAATAAAAAATATATATATAAATAACTGTACAGTAAAAAAATACATAAATAAATAAAAATACTGTGTTGTGAATTCAATGAGAATCATCATTGTAACAAATGAAAAGTAAAAGTAAAACATATGGTTTTGTTACCGTAATGAGAATTGAAGGGTAAAAAGTGCTTATTTGTCCTGAAAATAATGTCACAATCCAAAAATTCTTATTGGTCCTAATTGTGGGCTTCATTGTCTTTTTTTGCAAAATATATTTTTTATTCATTTGGGGATAAATATGATGAGGACATTTTCTTGAAAGGTTTGATGAGAATCACTCAAATGCTGTTCTTTTAAACAATATAATTTAAGGCAAAGGGAAAACAGTAGCTGAGTCATACAGGATTTTGAAACTAGAACTTCAATAGCGTCTACATCAGCAGAAGCTCATAAAGCAGAAGCACAGCCACATGCAAGAACGTCAAAAAAACACATTACTAACTTCTGAGTAACAGATATGAGTTCAGCACCCATTGAGTTTCAATCAACCAAAAAGAATACAAAGGAATGAATCAACTGAACTATTGTAGCCCTCCGTCATAATTTCTACAGCGTGCCCTGCTCAAATTAGCTTGAGAAAGCGTGATATAATTGGGTTTAATATGGGTGCTTGGAGCGGGCACTATGCAGTGAGTGGAAAACAAGGCCTGGCATTAAACCAGTCACTGAGAAACAAATCAATCTCGCAGATGATTTAACTCACCAGAAGAGCCCTGTATATTCATCAGAAGAAAAGACATAGAGGAAGCAGGTCACTGAGTTAATATAAATTGTACAACTGCACACATGCTACAAACGTTCAATTTAAATTTGTAATGTTATAACAGCTTCAAAACTTAATAAGAGCCCCAACCCACAACCAAAGCAAGAGCCATATAAAGTAAACTAGGGCTGCATATTACACTACATACACAGGTATCACATCTATCAATCATCCCATTCACACTGTTGGAGTTGATCATTTAGCTTTAGCACAACAAAAAGTCAACATTTTATCTTGCTGTTGTTCAGTTTAAATTTAGGTGTCAACTGCTGTTGACTTTTTTTGTATGCAAACTTTCTTGTGTGTGGTGTGCCACATTTGAATGGCACCTCATGGTTTACACAGACAGGCACAAACAACACACTGAAGATTGGCTGCATAATAAATAAAACAAGCCGCAGACATCATATTAATGAACTTAAAAGCGATGACTTCATCCAAAAGCTGACGTCTAAGAGGTGCAATCTCCATCAAATAATCCCAATTAAAACTTAAAAGAGAAGAATAACAAATCACATAAAAAGTCTGCTTGTCTCCTTTTCGCTTCATAGAAATGATCTTGCATCAGTGACTATATGGAGGGTGATGCAGAAAGACAAAAACAGACATGAAAATAATCAAAAGCCCAGTTGGATGGAAGGATTAAACTGGATGTTTCCAGTGAAGAACTGTGAATTCCATATGGCATAACGTTTTGAAAAGGGTTATATTCAGAAAGTATTCAGACCCCTTCATTTTTTTCACATTTTGTTATGTTACAGCCTTATGCTAAAATGCTTTTTTTTTAAAAAAAATTATTCATATCAATCTACACTCCATACCCCATGATGACAAAGTAAAAACCAGATTTTCTGATAACTTTGCAAATTCATTAAAAAGAAAAAACTGAAAAATCACATTGAAAGTATTCAGACCCTTAACTCAGTTAGTTGAAGCACCTTTGGCAGCGATTACGGCCTCAAGTCTTTTTGGGTATGATGCGACAAGCTTTGCACACTTGAATTTGGGGATTTTCTGCCATTCTTCTCTGAAGATCCTCTCAAGCTCTGTCTGGTTGGATGGGGACCATCGGTGGACAGCCATTTTCAGGTCTCTCCAGAGATGTTCGATTGGGTTCAAGTCCGGGCTCTGGCTGGGCCACTCAAGGACATTCACAGAGTTGTCCCTAAGCCACACTTGCACTGTCTTGGCTGTGTGATTAGGGTCATTGTCCTGTTGGAAGGTGAAACTTTGGCCCATTCTGAGGTCCTGAGAGCTCTGGAACAGGGTTTCATCATAAGCATCTCTGTATTTTGCTGCGTTCAGCTTTCCCTCAACCCTGACCAGTACCCAAGTCCCTGCCACTGAAAAACACCCCCACAGCATCATGTTACCGTTGGGATGGTATTGCGCAGGTGATGAGCGTTGCCTGGTTTCCTCCAGACATGACGCTTGGAATTGAGGCCAAACAGTTCAAGCTTTGTTTCATCAGACCAGAGAATCTTGTTTCTCGCAGTCTGAGAGTCCTTCAGGTGCCTTTTTGCAAATTCCAAGCAGGTTTTCATATGTCTTGCAATGAAGAGAGGCTTCCGTCTGGCCACTCTGCCATAAAGCCTAGATCGGTGGAGTGTTGCAGTGATGGTTGTCCTTCTGCAAGTTTCTCCATCGCCACACATTATCTCTGGATCTCAACCAGAGTGACCATCGGGTTGTTGGTCACCTCTCTTACCAAGGCCCTTCTCCCCTGATTGCTGATTGAGGAAGAGTCCTGGTTGTTCCAAACTTCCTCCATTCAAAAATTATGGAGGCCACTGTGCTCTTGGGAACCTTCAATGAAGCCAAAAATGTTTGCAGCCTTCCCCAGATCTGTGCCTCGACACAATCCTGTCTCTGAGCTCTGCAAGCAGTTCCTTTTACCTCAAGGCTTGGTTTTTGCTCTGATATGCATGTTCAGCTGTGAGACCTTATATAGACAGGTGTGTGCCTTTCCAAATCATGTCCAATCAATGGAATTTGCCACAGGTGGACTCCAATTAAAGTGTAGAAACATCTCAAAGATGACTGAGAGAAATGGGATGCACCTGAGCTAAATTTCAAGTGTGATAGCAAAGGGTCTGAATACAAATCAAATCAAATGAAATAAAATCACTTTTATTGTCACACAACCATATGCACAAGTGCAACAGTGGGTGAAAGTCTTGGGTGGAGTTCCGAGCAACATAGCAGTCATGACAGTGATAAGACATATACCAATTTACAATAAACATCAGATTTACACATATCTAATATACACATAATTACACAACACAATAATAATATACAATGTACAGTATACAATACACACAATATAGAACACACATATACATAATATAGAATACACATACAATAAAAATAGTATATAAAGTATATATAAAATATACAATATGTTGTATTGTACTGTATTGACATTCAGGCTGTCGGTTGATAGTCAGTTGCCAGTGTGTTGTTAAGAGAGAATATAATTTATGACAGTCCGCTGTGAGATAATAAGATTAATAAAGTGCAGTGCTGATGTATATTGATCGTGAGAGATCAAGAGTTCTAAAGTCTGATTGCTTGGGGGAAGAAGCTGTCATGAAGTTGGCTGGTGCGGGTCCTGATGCTGCGATACCGCCTGCCTGATGGTAGCAGTGAGAACAGCCCATGGCTCGGGTGGCTGGAGTCTCTGATGATCCTCCGAGATTTTTTCACACACCGCCTGGTGTATATGTCCTGGAGGGAGGGAAGCTCACCTCCGATGTTGTGTCTGGCAGTTCGACCACCCTTTGCAGGGTTTTGCGGTTGAGGGCGGTGTGTTGCCATATCAGGCAGTGATGCAGCCAGTCAGGATGCTCTCTACAGTGCTGGTGTAGAACCGTGTGAGGATGTGGCAGTTCATTCCAAACTTCCTCAGCCGTCTCAGGAAGAAGAGGCACTGATGAGCCTTCTTCACAACGGCCTCAGTGTGGACGAACCATGTGAGTTCCTCAGTGATGTGGACACTGAGGAACTTGAAGCTGCTGACTTTCTCCACCAGTGCTCCATTGATGGTGATGGGGCTGTGTTCTCTGTCTTTTCTCCTGAAGTCCACCACAAGCTCCTTGGTCTTACTGACATTGAGGGAGAGGTTGTGCTCCTGACACCAGCATGTCAGAGTGTGCACTTCCTCTCTGTAGGCTGTTTCATCATTGTCAGTGATTAGACCTACCACTGTCGTATCATCAGCAAACTTAATGATGGCATTGGAGCTGTGTGTTGCCAAACAGTTATGTGTGTACAGGGAATACAGGAGTGGGCTGAGAACACAGCCCTGCGGGGCTCCAGTGTTGAGGGTCAGTGATGAGGAGATGTTGCTGCAAATTCTAACCACCTGGCATCTGCTTGACAGGAAGTCCAGGATCCAGCTGCACAGTGAGCTGTTTAAGCCTAGAGCCCGGAGTTTCTCATCAAGCTTGGAGGGCACTATAGTGTTGAATGCTGAGCTGAAGTCTACAAACAGCATTCTCACATAAGTGTTCCTTTTTTCCAGGTGGGAGAGAGCAGTGTGTAGTGTAGACGCAATGGCATCATTAGTGGAGCGGTTGTTGCGGTATGCAAACTGCAATGGGTCCAGTGAGGCAGGCAGCACAGAGCAGATGTAATGTCTGGTAAGCCTCTCAAAGCATTTGCTGATGATGGGGGTCAGAGCAACAAGACGCCAGTCATTTAAGCAAGTGATTTTGGATTGCTTTGTTACAGGCACAATGGTGGACTTTTTGAAGCATGAGGAGAACTAGAGACAAGGAGAGGAAAAGGCTGAAAATGTCCATAAAAACAACAGCAAGTTGGTTCGCGCACACTCTGATGATGCGGCCCGGAATGCCGTCTGGACCCGCGGCTTTACAGATATTCACCCCTCGGAATGATTGGGTTACATCCGCTACAGAGACAGAGAGCGAACTAACCTCTGTAGCTTCGGCGGCGAGAGCTCTCTCCACGAGGGCGGTGTTATTTCCCTCGAAACAAGCATAAAAGTATTTAGCTCATCCGGGAGAGAGGCAGCAGTGTTCACGGCGGAGTTTTTATTCCCTTTTATTCCTAGTCTGTGATGATATTAATTCCCTGCCACATGCTTCTAGAGTCGGTGGTGTTGAACTGTCCTTCAATTTTGTCCCTGTACTGGCGTTTTGCTGCTCTGATAGTTTTGCGGAGGGCATAACTGGCTTGTTTATGCTCTTCCACGTTCCCGGAATTAAAAGCAGAGGTCCACGCATTAAGTACCGCGTGAACATCACTATTAACCCATGGTTTCTGGTTAGGGTAGATCCATATTGTTTTGGTCAGAACAAAGTCCTCTATGCACTTTCTGATGAAACACGTTACGCTATCAGTGTAAACCTCAATGTCATCATCAGAGGTGGACCGGAACTTCTCCCAGTCCGCGTGATCAAAACAGTCTTGTAGCGTAGAATCTGATTGGTCTGACCAGCACTGGATCATTCTGAGGGTGGGTGCTTCCTGTTTCAGTTTCTGCCTGTAAACAGGCAGAAGGAGAATGGAAGAGTGGTCTGATTTGCCAAATGGTGGGTGGGGGAGGGATTTGTAGCCATCCCGGAAGGGAGAGTAGCAATGGTCCAAAACCCGGTCCCTTCGTGTGTTGAAACTTATATGTTGGTGGTATTTTGGTGCGATTGATTTGAAACTGGCTTTGTTAAAGTCCCCGGTCACAATGAATGCGGCCTCAGGGTGCGTGGTTTCCTGCTCACTTATACTCCCATACAGTTCCTTGAGTGCCCGGTCTGTGGCGGCTTGTGGCGGGATGTACACAGCAGTGATAATGACCGCTGTGAATTCCTTTGGTAGCCAGAATGGTCAACAAAGAAGCATGAGAAATTCCAGATCAGGAGAGTAAAAAGATTTGATAGAATGTACGTTCCTCTGATCACACCAGGATTTGTTGATCATAAAACATACACCACCACCTCTGCTTTTACCTGAGAGGTCTTTCGCTCTGTCTGCTCGGTGCACGGAGAACCCCGCGGGTTCGATAGCTGAATCTGGAATCTCCGCAGACATCCAAGTTTCTGTAAGGCAGATAATGCAGCAGTCCCTCGTCTCTCGTTGGAAAGATATCCCCGCTCTCAGCTCGCGGAGCCTGTTGTCCAGTGACTGAACGTTTGCCAGTAGAACACTGGGTAGCGGAGGTCAATTTGCGCGACGATTTACTCTGATGAGAACGCCGGCTCTATTTCCCCTTTTCCTTCTGCGTTTTCGTGGCCAGGCAGCCCAGACAAAGGGCTCCGCTGGCGTGTTTGTAAACAGTGGGTTGGCATTGAGGAATTGGAAGTCCGTTTTTCGGTGTGCAATTGCAGAACCAATAGAACCAAAAGTGTTTGTCTATCGTATACAATAAGGCAGACAACATCCAAGACAAAAAACATAAGAACTGTAAACAAAACAAACAAAAAACTGCTTGATGTGTCGGAGCTTGCAACACAGCAGCCATACTGAATACCTTCTGAATGCACTGTATATACACTGGCGGCCAAAAGTTTGGAAGAATGTACAGATTTTGCTCTTACGGAAAGAGATCGGTACTTTTATTCACCAAAGTGGCATTCAACTGATCACAATGTATAGTCAGGACATTAATAACGTGAAAAATTACTATTACAATTTGAAAAAAATTCAGAACTTCTTAAATTGCTTCAAAGAGTTCTCATCAAAAAATCCTCCACGTGCAGCAATGACAGCTTTGCAGATCCTTGGCATTTTAGCTGTCAGTTTGTCCAGATACTCAGGTGACATTTCACCCCACGCATCCTTTAGCACTTGCCGTAGATGTGGCTGTCTTGTCGGGCACTTCTCACAAAAAAGCACAAAAGCACAATGAGGTTAAGATCCATAACACTCTTTTCCAATTATCTGTTGTCCAATATCTGTGTTTCTTGCCCACTCTAACCTTTCCTTTTTGTTTTTCTGCTTCAAAAGTGTCTTTTTCTTTGCAATTCTTCCCAAAAGGCCTGCACCCCTGAGTCTTCTCTTTACTGTTGTACATGAAACTGGTGTTGAGTGGGTAGAATCTGAGTTTGAATCCTGTACAGTTACTGTACACTCAGCCAAGGTCATGTGCTTTGGTAAAGGTAGCACATGTCCATATATTGTGAGCGACCGCCACTGTTGTGACCTCAAAGGATGGATATAGATAGGTTATTACTCACTGTTGTATACTTCATCTAATGGTCACATTGTCAAGCAAAAAGATGCAAACCAATTGTTCAACAAGGATAAAGAGTTAATAATACCTGCAAAACCTGCAAAGTGAAAAGAGAGTCAGTGAGACAAAGATTTAATAGTGGTCATGGAGAGCCCTCTTGTGGTCGCAATTGTTTCTGTTTTTCAAAGGATTTAGCAACAGAGCACAATATTCAAATAGATACTTAGTCACCCTGGAAAATCCATTTACACGAAAACATGGAAATGGCACAGGGAAATTGAATGGGAGTTAATTTATGGGATTTAACTTTGTGATTTATTCACTTGTTCTTTCAAATTTGTCATATGAGACTTTGGCAGCCCATAGAACAGCATGGTAAAAAGTTGTGAAATTTGGAACACGGATTGGGTGGGTCTGAAAAGTCTGCACAACATATTTGGCGTCTACCACTCGAACCCTTTGGTTTCTTCATATTCCTTGAGTTATGCCAGCAATAACCCATTTATCATGGTCAGCCAGAGCCATATTCCTTGTCTCTCATTTAAAATTAAACAGAAAACTTTTTTCTACTGCTAACTCTGTCTAATTATTCCCAGACAACCTTCGTACAAAAAAACAAACAAAAAACAATGCCTCTGCATTTTAGTTTAGATAGTGTAGTTTAGTGTAGAGTGAGTGTTGAATGTTGTTGTAATTCATGTAGTTCATCAGAAGATAAATATCGAAATATCAGTTTGTGATAAGTTGCTTTAGACACGAGGGAGCAACGGGAAACAGTCTTAGAGGCCGTTTTTTTTTTTTTTTTAAACCCTGATAGTGAAGTCAATCATTTTATCTGTATAGCGCTTTTCACAACACACATCGTTTCAAAGCAGCTTTACAGGAAATCATGCTTTCACATAAAATTAAATTGTAATATCTATATGTTCAGACTGCCACTAAAAATCCGATTTTTTGCATATCCAGATTGTATCCAAATGAGTTTTGTTAGTCTGGACAGCAAAAAAACACATTAAATTTGATTTTTCCGAATCTGATTCAAACCACATCGAGAGGTGGTTTCAAATGCGATTTAAATCTGATTTTTTTCAGATGCGTCTCAGTCCGGACGCTCTGGCTGCTCAAATCGGATTTCAAATGGTCTTTAGCGTCACTCTTAACGCGATACATCAATGTCGCAACAACGATGACGTCAAAAATCGGTGACGGAAATGCCGGAAGTATTAATAAGCTGTCCGTGACTGCAGCACGGAACGTCAATATTTACCAGTCTCCTCCGTCGCTGAGTTTTTCTTGTGCGACGGAGGAGTTCTGCACCGCGACTGGACAGGGCGCTTATTTGGAGAGCGAGATGATGCACCTCCATTTTTCCCGCATCTGTTTTGAAAGCATCGTCACGTGGGTACGCCTACGTCGTTACCAAAGCAACCCATGCAGATAGGTTGGTTATGCTTGAACGCGCAAACCTGATTTGATCACTTGCAATTAATAGTGTGGACAGTCTGCCTGAAAAGATCTGATTTGAGAAAAAATCCGATTTGCCTGCAGTCTGAACATAGCCTTAGAGTCATCATTGTGTAGTTTGATTTAAAATGATTATAACTTGTGTATAAATATAAATAATTAAATAATAATTGTATTTAGAGCCTCAGAGCGACTGTGGCAAAGAACACAAAACTCCATAAAATGTAAAGATAACCTTGGGAGAAGCCAGGCTCACTGTAGGGGCCAGTTCCCCTCTGGCTAGCCAGCATGAATATAATGCCAATATTAGTTATTTATGTGCAGTGCAAGTCATGGTTTAAAATTAGTAAACTAAGTGTTAAGGGCCAGTGTTTAAACAAAGATTTTGTATGAACTGTAAGATTAATGACTAATGTCTCTGAAGTCCATCCTGGATTAACTGCAGAAGTTCACATAGACAGTGGCGGAGCTAGGGGGTGGCCAGGGGAGGCCGTGGCCACCATGGACCGAAGCCTGGCCACCCCATTGGCCACCCCACTTGCAACTGCTGCTTTGGTCATTTTTTGTCTTGGGCACAATTTTGTTTTTATAGGTGGAACTGTCTCTGTACAACCGCAACACACAGGAGTCTTAAGATGTGCGCACACCAAGGTCGCCGCACCTCTCTGTCCCGGGTGTCACTGTATCAACCCCACCCCCCGACGATACGGAAATGCTGCCTGAGATTTCTGTGCCACTACAGACTGATCGCTGGCCCCTGCCAGGCCACCCCTGTGAAAAACTCCTGGCTCCGCCCCTGCACATAGATGATTTGTCCTTTATTAGTTGGCTGATGAAGGCTTTTGTTAGCAATTAATTGATAGTCTATGAATTCCATCTTAAGAGTGTAGTCCATCATTAGACCAAGGTGATGCAGGCAGAGATCAGTGAGGTGTATTGCAGTTCAACTGGCAGGTGATTTCGGTGAGCTTTGGTGAGGTCCATCCTAAATCCAAGGTTCTAAGGTCTAATATGTCTGTATAATTAAAACAGTCACATTGCATGAATAAATTACATTTGAAACTGTATCCAAAATGCAGTGATTGGAATTGCAAATTTGTTTAGATTAATTGTTGTGTTAACGAATTACTATGAAGAATTGATTTTTCCTTGAAAAAGAGTCTATATAACAGTCATTTGTACACTTCAGTATTCTATCAAACATTCAGCAAAAAAAGCAAGTTTCATACAAAGCACAGTGAAATTTGAGTGAGCTTTTGTAAATCAAGTCATTCATTTCTTTATGCTTTCACTGCTTGAAACAATACAGTTATGACTGAAGTACACATTTCACGGTCCAAAACTTCATACATGAATCTATAAATGCATGTGTGGGGATGGGGGCGTGGTCGTGTATCTGTCTGCGGGAGAGGGAATGCGGTAAGGCTCGTCACCTGGGTAGGGTTGCACCAGCTGTGCATAAGTTCTCACATAAGTTAGGACGTAAAGTTCACACTAAGGGGTTAGTAACTACTAGTTAGTGTGTAACTGAGTCAGTGCTTAATTCGGTTGCACCACCTGTTCTTAAAGCAAGACTTAATTAGTAGGTCGTAAGCTCTTCATAAAGTGATGCGTAGTCGCATAATATGACGTTTACCTGTATTGAGCCAATAAGCAGCCTTCAAATTTGTACACAGAAGTGTTAAAAAACTGTGTAATTCAGTTTTATCTCGTTACGGTTGATGATCAAACCTTGTTTCCTCACGTAACTGTCAGCTGTAATAAATTATATCCCCATTAAAATACGATACGTAATAAAAGTACATTTGATAAATAGTATATTTGCCCTGTGTAAATAACAATAAATAGGAACTGTATCTAAAATAAATAAGGGGTGATAAATAAATACTAATACAACATCTTACATATTTCGTATATGTTGTCACTTGACACCGGGTGAAGCACCCTGAAAACTGCACCTTTAGATCGGTTTCATGCTGAAGAGCAAAAAAAGATTTTTTTTTCTCTCTCGTAAATGTAAATGAGTGTAAATGCCAACATCATCATATATGTCGAAAGGATTGAAGTCTGTCACGCAAAACATACGTTCATTGATGTCATTAAATGAGTCTGCTTTTTTATTCCATCAGTTACTCCTGGTTGGAGTCTTCCATAGTTATTTAGTTTATACGTAGTTACGTTCTACCTAAGTTTAATGGTGCAACGCTCAAATATTTAGTAGTGCGTAAATTGTGATTTAGTGCCCATTTATGCCACAACTAGGCTAAGTTGTAACGTTCGTATAGCTGGTGCAACCGGCCCCAGGACTGTCATTATCTCTAACACGTGTCAGCAAACATGCCCCTTTGGGGCCCGTGTGGGGCCACTACAGGCAGAAAATGTGGGCCCACAGTGGGCCCCACACTATGGGGCCCAGGTGGGGGCCCCAGTGGGCCAGCCCAAAAGTGTGGGATGAGTGTGGGCTGCCCACACTAAGCAGAGTGGGCCCCCAGTGGGGCCCACTGTGGGCCTGCAACATGCCCACAGTATGCCCACACTTTGGGCTGGGTCTGAGCTGTCCCACTGCGGGTTCAAAGTGTGGGCATGCTGTGGGCATGTTACGGGCTCACAATGGGCCCCACTGGGGGTCTACTCTGCTTAACCCTAACCCCAAAGCGTAGCCGGGTGTGCCCACAGGTTGTGTGGGCATACTGTGGGCATGGTATCTGGGCCACAGTATGCCCTGTGGGTGTGCTTAGTGGGTCCTTAACAAATAATAAAATTTGTTTGGTCTTACTTTGTACCTGCAGAAAACCACAGCATATGCAGAATAATTGCACTTGTTGCAAGTAGCAGTTATAAACTAACAGTCATATGTTTCAAATACTTGCATGTATTCACAGCCAGGAATGTCGTTTAAGTAGGCTATATTTTTGGTTTGTATTTGCTTAGTTTATATCCTCCCCGCCGTTACAGGTATGTGTGAATGAAAAGGTCCAACCTGATTACGTCAGTTTTTGAGTGTTAAAGTAACACCCATACTAATTTTAAACAGGGATGTTAATTTTAACTTTGACTGACCTAGTCCCAGATATTTGATGCTATAGATTAATACTTAAAATTTGAAACCTATTTTTCAGGTGCTTAAAATCTGATTTATTGTGTTGCTATCTTTCATTGTCCATATTTTATAAGTGATGCAAAACACATCCTCTTACAGAGGAATATTGAGTAATACTCTTCAGCCAATGGAAGACAACAGAACACACCAAGAAAATGATCTGAAAAAAGACAAATATAATTATATTATAAAACAGTTACTTGTATGTTTTGAGATTAATAGAAATATGAAATGATTGAAAAAAACGAAGTGATCCTTTTAAATATGAAACTAAAACCGTCAGTAGGTGGCGGCAATGAGTGAGTCATTAAATGATTAATTCAACCAATTCATTCAAACGCTGATTCATTCAGTAGTTATTAGGGGGAAAAAAATGATTTGTAAGAATATGAAGAAGAATCCAGCCGCGACACTGCTGTAGCATCTGGTGTTTTTGATGTGAAAATGGTTGAGAGGTAAGCATTTATTTTATTATTACGGTTTAGTGTTTATTGTATTATTAGATGGATGATGTCTTGTTATGTAACCCTTCTACTGCGACTGCTGGGTGTTATTGTTGAGGTTCTCCCAATTAAACACGATAAACAGTTTTCCACAGGTAATGGTTAATGACCGATGGTCAGTTTATACCAGTGGTGTAAAGTATTTGAGTAAATGTACTTTGTTACTGTACTTAAGTATTTTTTTGGCTACTTTGTACTTGTACTGAGTATCAAAAATATAAGCAACTTTTACTCTCTACTCGACTACATTTTTGATTGAATATATGTACTCTTTACTCCACTACATTTGAACTGACACTTACCGTACTCGTTACATTGTGATTGTGCACGACAAGTCGGCAACTTTATCTGCAGTGGCTTATTTCTTGGGCGGAAGAGGCGATATCACCATCTGCAGGGTATTGAAGGTACTGGATGATATTTGCCTATATGCGCTAAATGAGGCTACTCCACGTGAACGTGAATTAGCAGCTTGCCAAATGCCAGGTGTTTCACTTAAATTAGCGACATGGCTGCAGCCACTGATGAAGCCGAAGCCAGCACATCATGCAGTGCCAGCACTGACGACCGTCCATGGCCTTATTTGAAAGAAATGTTTTCATTTGCCGGTGTACAGAATGACTCTTACAGGATGCAGTGTCTACTTTGTTTGCCACGTACCACGAAAATAAGTGCTTTTAAGAATTCATCGTCAAATTTGAGGAAACACATTGAGGTAAGAGTCTATTTAATGGTAATTTAATGTGAATTTAGCCAAATGAATCTATACAGACCATGTCTGACTTTACAACGTTATTGTAAGCATAATGTTTGTTAACAACATTACAAACTTTGCTGTTTGTTAGCAATACCAAAAGTTAATACAGTTACTGATATGGCAAAAACCACTGCGACATGACTGTATTTTAGTTTAAAATTTTTAGTGCAATGTGAATAAATGTATCACTGAAATCTAATGATTTCATTGTATACAGTCTCCAACCTTTTAGCGTGGTTGAAAAAGATGAATTTAAGGGCCTGATTCATGACTTGCAGCCTAACTCTACTGTACGATCATGAACAACCATCTGTGCCAAGATAGAGGAAGCTGCAGGAGGAATGAAGAAAAGTGTAACAGAAGCCATGAGTGGGGTGGAATACATCTGTACAACCACGGATTGCTGGAGTTCAAGGCGGTGCAGCTTTATTGGTATGACAGCGCACTGGATTGAGCCAGACAATCTACAACGATGCTCTGCAGCACTTGCCTGTCGACAATTAAAGGGGTCGCACACGTTTGACGTACTTGCAGCTGCGATTCATGACATACACACTGAATTTGAGATCCATGAAAAAGTTGTCTGTATAACAACAGACAATGGATCAAATTTTTTTGAAAGCCTTTCGTGTCTATGGAGGTGAGAACATACACGGCAACAACACAGAAAGTGCAACAGCAACCCCATCAGAAGATGAGGATGAATCTGACACTCAAGATGAGGAGAAATGTGAGGAGATTGAATATGTTGAGGTTGCTGAAATTCTAGCCAAGGATGATCTTGAATTTCATTTGCCCAAGAATCAACGTTGTGCTTGCCATCTTCTGAATCTGGTTTCCACCGTGGATGTTGACACTGCTCAATCGGATGAAACATACAAAAGGTTATCAAGATCATCCTTCTCCAAATGTTGGGCCTTGTGGAACAAGAGTGGCCGGTCCAACAAAGCTGCAGAGATGATGGAAGAGGAATATAGTATGCAGTTAATTCGTCCAAATGCCACACGATGGAACTCTTTGTTTCTTTCAGTGGAGAGGATCCTGAAGATCATGAAGGAAAAGGGAGATAGTGCTTTCCGGAATCTCTGTGCGGAATTCAAAATCCCTATGTGAGTAATGTTATAATGTAATGATGCTATGCATTTTCTTTTAAAGTTTCTTTCAGAGACTTTATGCCATTTTCCACCAGCAAAAGTGAATATTTGTATGCCATCAAGGCATCCTGAATTGTCAGATGAAATAATAGATATTTTTTTGTTTTACTATATCATTCAAAAATGGGAAATAGGAGGGGTAGCAGCAAATCATTACAAATCAATGCAAATTGTTCTACTATCCTATGATGAAACATTTCTATCCTGATTGAGTAGAATCTATATTTTGCAGTAATCAGCTACTTTAAATAGTCTTAAACAAGGTTTTTCTTTTATAGGTTCACTCCTGCAGAAAAGGCCTTTCTTGGGGAATATGTCACAGCTATGGCCCCTGTTGCCAAAGCGATTAATATCTTGCAGGGAGAAACCAATGTGCACATGGGCTGGCTTGTACCAACACTCAATGTCATGGTTTCCAAACTAAAACGAGCCAAGATATCCATGAAACTCTGCAAGAGCCTGGTAGATGCAATCCTTGCAGGTGTGAACAAGCACTTCGATGACATGCTCAATGATCCTGAGCTGATTGCGGCTGCAATCCTGCTTCCAAAGTTTAAAACTTATTGGACAACTGATGCTGCCATCCTCAAACTCGGTTTGTTGACACAGGCATATAAAACTAAATGAAGAGCAGTGACATGCTAATTAGTACAGATTTTTTATTTTTTTTATTTAATTTTTTATTAATTGCAAACTGATTTTAGAACAAACTTGCCCATTTAGATGGAATAATGGGTGTTCTAGTATTGTATATAATTTGGGGACATTTGGCAATATTCTAAATACTTTTATCAGTAATGTGTGAAATTTTTGGAACCGTGGAATGCTGAGATAATATATTTAAACTGAATAAGTGCATATAAGCTTAATTTTAAAAGCACTAAAAATGCTTTTGAATTAATTTTTAAATTGTTGCAGAAACATTTCCAAATGTGTATTGTATTGAAGGCCTTGACTACATAAAGGGAAATATGGAGGAGAACTGTCAGCTTACAAGTGATTCCACTTCATCAGAGGAAGAGGATTTCTTCAAGCCATTGAAGTCATCCCAGGCACAACAAGGCCCAGCAGTGCTTGATGGCTATCTGACATGTGCTGGTGACGACATGGGTGTCCTAAAAACCTTCCCACCTCTATTGAAGTTGTCATTAAGGCTCAACACTCCCCTACCTGCATCTGCTGCTTGCGAGCGACTTTTTAGCAGTGCTGGCCTCATTTTCAGTCCAAAAAGAGCTAGAATAAGTTCCAAGAACTTTGAGAACCAGCTGTTGTTGAAGTTGAATAAAAATATTGCCCCCCTCTGAGACTGAGAGGTACATTAAAGTCAGCTGTGAATATTTGATTTTACTTTTTTTATTTGATTTGTCCATTGTATACTGAAAAGACCGTTTTGAAAAAAATTGTTTTACTTATGCCTTTTTTGAACACTTGAGTTTGATTGAGACTGACTTGTTTGATCTGTGTTTTGTTCTGCCATGTTGAAATATTGAGGTGTTCAATTTCATTTCTATATTAGGAAATAAAACCTCATAAATAAACTGTTTCTTGTTTTTCACTGACATATTTCTTGGTGTTGAGGACTAGTGCATCTTTGAGCCTACATTCAGTATGAGTAAAATACTTAAGTACTTTTAAAATCGGATACTTTAAGACACTCACTCAAGTCGTATTGGAATTGGTGACTTGTAACTTGTAATGGAGTCATTTTTACAGTAAGGTATCTGTACTTTTACTCAAGTATGGTTTTCAGGTACTCTTTACACCTCTGGTTTATACAACCCTAACACTTAATAACTATTACTAATACTAACACATTAACGTTAATTACTCAACTACTAAAGCGAACTACACTGTTGTAGGGTTTAACGGATTTAACAACAGGTTGCGAGACAATCACTATGAAATTCACGCCAAACTCATCGAGTGACAGTTTGGCTCGTGGCCAGTTCTGTATATTTTGTAATGGACCTTTTTCACAGACTGTGACGCATTTCCGCAATTAACATAAATCTGGCAAAGTTTTATATTTTTATTGTTAAAGAAAATGTACATTTATAATTGTACTTATATTACCCTGCTATTAAATAAATAAAAAAGCACTGCTGTTGCTGAGGGAGTGACTGTAAATTTGACATCTTTATCTCTTCTGACTGCCTTAATCCATCTCTTTGTATATTGAGATTATTATTTCTATTTTATTCTGAAATCAGTAGATTAATCACTATTATTTTATTGTATTGTATGGACATCCATAGTAAGAAATAAAAACAGAAAAATAAATTGCCATATAATTGAAAATATTTTTCTCTTAGCTTTTGGAGTAAATTGCAGTGTAAAATTAATATTTGCTGTGGTCTTCCATGTACCTCTATGGAATACTTTACTATACTTGTGCGTTCCAAACCCGCACATTTTAAAAGGGTCTGTGGTCTCCAACAGCAAAAAAACAAACAAATCGACTACTGTGTTTACATGATTTTCCAAAAGAGCAAAAAAAAGTAAAAAAAAATAAAATAAAATATTGAGAGATGGATTACATCAGTCAGAAGAGAGAAAGATGTCAAATTTACAGTCACTCCCTTGGCAGCTGTATTAGAAACCTCTTTGCAGCAGTGTTGACTATATACATATATATTATTGTTTTGACTGGAATAGTAATATAACTTTACATTCATTAAAACAGAAGTAAATCAAGTATAAAATCAAATGAAAAAAAAATTAAAAATATAAATTAAGTATAAAAAAAACTTCACGGTTTTTAAAAACTTTACTAGATTTGTTCATTGTTTACAATCTCATCCATTAAAATGTCTTACCTCTTTCCTGATCTTTTCTAGTGGCAAATTGGAGAGGCACTTCAGCTCAGCAAGATAGGTCTGTTCTCTGTGGTCCGCAGACGTCGACATATGTTGCAGCATCCAGTGTTTTTGATGTGGAAATGGTTGAGAGGTAAGCATTTAATATCTAAATAGCAGCAAAGTGAAATCAGCATTTTAATGTTTCCAATATGCTGCTAATTCTTTATTCCCCTTGGATGGTGTTGCAGTTGCTCACCAAGGCTCTCTTAATTTAAAATGGACACACTCCATCACTGACATCCCTAACTCCATCCCTGACTACCACTGTTTTAAGTAGTCTGGGAGTTTTCGGCAATATTGAATTGATTTTTTTTTTTTATTCTACCCTGGAGATCAATGACATTTATTCTTAATGAGGTGTTTTGTTGCCCATTCTTGTATAAACCCTGTGTGTGAAGCTGGAGCTCAGTCTCCAAACTGCAGTCCTCCACTCTTGATTCATTGTTCTCCAAATGTTCCCCAGTGTTATTATTCTTCCTTTTATTGTTCCAATTTAATAAAACTATTTGCCCAGTTATTTCTCTCATTGTTCCTGCTGTAATATAATGGTTTGTTCTGTTATTTCATATGTTCCTGTAGCTCAATCAGTAAAGCAAGGCCCTAGCAATGCTGGAATCATGGGTTTGATTCCCAGGGAATGCATGAACATGATAAAATGTATACCTTGAATGCAATGTTAGTCTCTTTTGTTAAAAGCATCTGCTAAATGTTAATGTAATAAAATAGTTTGTCCTGTTATTTATTCCATTGGTTCCTGTTTTGATAAAACTGTTTGCCCTGTTGTATAATGGAAGTAGTATTTTTTTGTCTTGCCCAAAAGATTACAGGCCAACAATGTTTAAGTTTTTTTGTTGTTTACCATTGCATATTTATATGTCTTACCTGACTGCCTATCATCTTTTCCAGTGAGCAGAGTACAGGAGTGTTTCGCTACTCGATTTATGTAGTGCAACTGTTTGGCCACTATTATGTTGTCCCAATATTCATAGTGATTATGCAGTGTTTGCTCACCACTGTTACTTTCAGAGATAGGGTAGTACAGTGTTTGGTACTAAACATTCAGTTTTACAGCTGATCCTGCTCATGCTACAATTATCAGATGACAAAATTCATGATTGTGCACTGTAAAATTTTGTCAAGTGTAAAATACTGCTTAAACACAGCATGATTGAGCACATGTGGGTACAGACATTTGTCAGGTGATATCTTTGTGTGATATTGATAATGCGCTTACACATGCTTGTAAATGCAGTTTGAAAGTGGTTCCACCACTGCACATTCCCTAATATAACAGACCTGATTCAACTCATTAGCTGGCTAGTAAATTGCTTCAAGACCTGAAATGGGTGTTTAATTTAAGGTAGATAATGCAGTGTAGGGGGGCCTTCCAGGAAAATGGTAAGGAAACACTAAAAACATTGCATGAGTGTCCTCTACTGCCTGATTATGGCAATACTTTTTTCAGGCTTGTGGAACTAACTGATCACAATTTGAATGAATTAAATTTAACACAATTTGAATCATTAAATTGTGCATTGTGTGTTCCACTATAATTGTAAAATACATTTTTAAAATGTTATTAAAAATCAAATGTTTGCAAATATTCTGCAAAATCACAACTGAAAAAAATGGCAGAGAAACATAAAAAAGTAATTCTTTTTTTTTTTCTCTGATTTTCTTACATTTAAATTTGGGGGGAGGGGGGCTTCAAGGAAAAAAGGTTGGAAACCACTGCCCTAGAGCATCTATAATCTAAAAATAAAGTTTTAACTGTCCTGTGTTGTTGACAGGGGGTTGCCCACAGAAAACCCTCATGGGGGCCCAAAGGGCAAATCTGTTGTGGGCCCCCCATGGGCTAACCCATATGGGGACCACGTGGGACTAGTGTGGGTTTTCCCTGCCCACACTGTCCCACAGTATACCCACACTTGCCCATGGTGGGCCCGCACGGCAATGTTTGCTGGGTAATGGCGGAGAGAGACCTGAAAAGGCCAACGGACTCATCAGTATGGGAAGAGAGACAGCAGAGAGAGTTGGCTGCGTGTTTCCTCTACTACTAAAGTGAACTCTCATTGACTCGTTGGTGTATATATTTGGCCACTAAGAGCCCTTTTGTTTATGTTTTGTGTGACGCTGAAAGAGTAACAAAAAAACTCACACTTACTGTTCCACTGCCTCCTGACTCCTCCATTTGCCCCGAAAACACGAACATTGTTACAGCATGCATTTACCAATACATAATACGTAAAGCTGTAACTTAAGTGGAAGAATGCAGCTACCTGATCTTATCAGGTCTTGAGCTAGTCCATGCATGCATTTTGAAACTGATAATTGTTTGGGTGTACTGTAAAAAGAATGTTTTTGCTGGACAAAAAGTTGTTTTAAGCAGAGTATAACACTACATAAGTGCTTAGAAGTTCCAAATGCAGTTATTTTTATAAGTGTTGCTCCAGTCTCAATACAGCAGATAACCCATCAAATATGTGATCATATATAATAATAATAATAATAATAATAATAATAATAATAAATCACACACACTTTGGATACAAATGATTTTGTCCTACTGGAATCCACACTCTTTCACAATATAGTCTTATAAGTCTGCAAGAAACTCCAAAAATCACTTAATTACATTGTGACAATAGTGCATGCAATGGTTACAAAAACCTCGCATGTTAAGTACATCCTGTATTTCCAACTACTGTGTGTCCTAATTTGTTTCTTTATTTATAAAAACAGAACAGACTGGAATCTCCAAATTTTTTTTTTTTTTTTTTTTTTTGCAAGAATCTCCTGAGACACCACATCTGTTAGACTAAAGTGAAGACACTTGAATGTGTTTTAAACTTGTCTTTAACAGTGAAGGCCAGGGTCGGAGTGGCTAATCGGGAGGGTCGGGGGAATTCCCGGTGGGCAGCTCAATGGTAGCACATCCTGATAGGTAGCATATATTTTCAGGACACCGGCAGCACAGGTCCACAAGTTGATTAATAAACTTAATAATAAATATTAAGTATCGCATAACAGTTGCCAACCGTCCGCATCATCCAGTATTTAATTGATCAGAATTGTGTTCCTCATTACATTGGATGCAGTCTCTAACGTATTTTATCATCTCACACCAAAACAAATGAGGAAGTGGTGTGGGAGAGACGAACATTGGCTGTTGCACCATTACAATGATGCTCCACTTGACAGCGAGGGTAGGATCAAGGAAGTTCCAGCAATAACAGAAACTTTTAGCTGAATGGATGATTAACAGCGTGCTTTATGTAGTAGATCCTTACAAGTTCAATACTGACTGTAGTCTCAAAATCTCAATCAGTTAATCTCTGAAATCCTCATTCCTTGCAGTGCAGAATGATAACAATATACTTTACTGTCACAAAATAAAAGAATACTTAAATGAACACAGATGCAACAGCACAACACAGTATGAAGATAATGGGACTTTACAGCTCTTAAAAAATTAAGCTCAACAAAACAAACTATGCAGAGTGCCTTCAATTTTGTTTTATGCGCACAAGCCCCATTCTCTTAAAGAGACAGTAACCATATTGCAGGTGTCCATAACATTTAAATTCCAAGTAAAAGAAAGTACAGATTATTTTTTATTTTTTTAGTCTTTTTCACTCTTATTGCTGGAATTTGGAACTTTTTTAATGGCATGTAAAATGTTTAAGACAATCACTCAACCTTCATTAAGTTTCTTATACATTTCATAGCTGCACATATTTTCACTGGATGTGTTGCTATGTTAATTAAAATGTCTAAAATACAAAGCACTAAAATTTTAAATTGTGAGTCTGTAAATTTTGAACTATTTATGTACAGTTACAATTATACAGTGTTATTGTTTGCCTAGGGAGACTTTAAAACTTGACATTACAGTTCACTTATTTTTTACAACAGATGCAATGAACACGCTACATACGGCCATAAAATGCGCCGATTACACTCTGTTGTTGTCATTTATGATGACACTGATACTACTGCAAAGGTGGGTGTATAAAAATGTCTTAATGGGCAGAATACAGACAATAGAATGATTATAGGTATATCCTACTTTGAGCAGATGTGTGAATGGCTTTCGGCTGCGGATGGCACATGAGTGAAGCAGCATATAAAACAACAAAGTGAACGGGCACAATGAGTAAATTTGATTCCTTTTGTAGACTAATTAAACAAACAAAAACAAAAAAAATAGCATGACATGTTCTTGGGAAATGTCTCTATGCGAACGATTGTACAGATGTAGGTAAATTTGCAGTTCGCTAATAACTCTGCAAGTTTTCATGTTGACTGATCTTAACTCAACGGGAATTAGTCTGCCTCAAAGTTGTTGTAGCTCCAGGTCACACAGATGACGTGGACCAATGGAAGTAAGTGTTTAGGAGCCGGTACAAAGTTTTCCTGAAAGTTTGTGTGGGGAGCTGTTACGAATCACCGAAACACCTCGAAAACACCTTTGCCTGATTTTGTTCTAAATGAAATACCCGTTCATTCTTCGATTTCATATGAAGAGAGCCAGGGCCTTAACTGTGTTTGTTATCATGTAACACCTTTGTGCTGTGGGTTATGTTTTTTCTTTTTGTTTTTTTTTTTACAGTAGTACTCTGTTTATTGACGTGTGAGCTGCAAGAGAAATCACACAGAAGGAGTGCTGGAGGAGGCAAGGCCATTTTGGGACACATAAACCCATAACAGTCACTGCATGCTTTCTCTATTCCAGCAACTGAACAATAGCTTTGTTTGAGTATTCAGGAGAAGGCACAATAACTGCATTATTGTCCTTGACTTGACCTTGTGTTTATAGAAGCAAAGCAAGAATGCATTTCAGTGGGTGAGAAAATCAAAGACTACAGTACATGAGTCTACTTCCTCTTTTTGGCTCATAAGAGCCATATTTATGGCTTGACATCTTTATATGGCAGAATGACTGAAAACTCAAATGCTGAAGAAAAAGGGAAGGAATGATGACATTTTTTTAATTCACTGGATAACCCAATCATGTCCAACAGTCGGACCACACAGATTCCTGCATGCTTAGTATTTCCGAGCATGAAACCGCAACAAGAGCAGCAGGAACAAAAAAGTAAAGGAACACTCTTAAAGGTAATGCAATGTATTTCAGCTCATAATATGGAGTACAAATGCTGGTACTATACTTTTATCAGAAAGACTTGCAAACTTGAGTGAAATTCAAGATGACATTTATTTGATGAATATAAAACAGAAAATGTAATGTCTCTCTTTGGTGTAAGCCCCATCTGGCGGTCCGAAGAAGTTGTACTCAGAACCGTCATATCCTGCCAGAGATAGGAGGCAGGGGCGAGGAGCCTATTCAACTGGTGATGGTGGGGTGGTGGAGGTTGCTGTGTTAGCACACTGAAACAGCAATGTGATAGATTGTGAGCAGACTTATAAAGCAATGGCTTACATGTGATTGGCTAGGAGTTACCTAGCTAATGGTGCGATGATGTACAGCTGCTAGTCTTCCCGCTAGAACTATGCTGCGCTTACATTTCCATCTGTTTTTATTTTTTATTTTTATTTATTTTTTTATTATTAAATGAGAACATCTCCTTCTGTGCTCCATGGCAGAAAGAAAAGCTTGGAACGACATGAGGTTGAATAAATGAAGACTATAAACTAAGACCAAAACAACATACTGCATTACAGTGTCAGGTGCATTGAACATAGTACTTTAATCAAAAAGAAAAAAGACAGTTTGTGCGAGAGAATGCACATTGATAAAGACATGACTGGCTGTTAGCCCAGTATCATGACATATGGATTATTTCTATGTTTTATTTATGTCATATTTGGAACTACAAGTCTGATCATCATTCACTTGCATTGTATGGACCTACAGAGCTGAAAAATTCTTCTTAATTTGTGTTCAGCAGAAGAAAGAAAATCTTACACATCTGGGATGGCATGAGGGTGAGTAAATTATGAGGTAATTTTCCATTTTTTTTTTTTTCATTTAAATTTTCTTTTCCATATAGTTGTTACAATAATGCAAATAGCGTTATGTACTGTACCACAGGCACAAGAAAGCTTTAGTTTGACCTTCCTAATGGACAGAAACACATAGTAATTCTATTTCTCTTCACAGTGTGCCTTAACACTAAAATGAGAGGTGAAGAGTTTCAGAATAGTTGTGGGTTAGAAGATAAAAATGTAAGCCTTTTTTTTCTCTAAATCTCCACTCTCACTTTTACATCTGAAAGTCACATGTGGTGCCTGTTTAGTTTCACTTTAACATGTGAAAGTGAAAGGGTGAGATTTATTGTAAAAAAGGACTTAAATATTGTTCTGTTTCTCACCCACACCTATAGTTGCAATCAAAATTATTCAACCCCCCTGACCAGCAATACATTCTGGTGATGTGAATTAAAACACATCAACTAAAACCTCAGTAAACAGTCAAAGTATGTTTATAATACACATTTGATTGATTTTGAGAACAAAGAGTTCAGTTTATCCAAATTTTAAAATAAAAAATAAATAATTCTCTCCACAAATGTCATGTCAAAAATATTCAACCCCCAAAGTCAATCATTTGTGGAGCATCCTTTATCCTTAATAACAGCAAATAAATGTTTCAGGTAAGTGTTCTCAGGCTTCGGACACCTCTCTATTAGAATTTTTACAAATTTCTCATGAGCAAAAGCTTCCAGCTCATTGACATTCTTTGGTTTCTGTGCTGCCACTGCTTCCTTGAAATCCCAACAATGATTTGCAATGGGATTTTAATGATGGACTGAAAGGGCCATTTAAGGACATTCCATGACCTATCCCTGAACCAGATTTTGGACAACTTGGATGTATCCTTGGTGTTATTGTCTTGCTGGAAAGTCCAGTGATCACCGAGCTTCAATTTACACACTGAAGGCATCACAATTTTCATGCCAAAATGGCCTGATACCTGAAAGAATCCATGGTGTCAGTCACATAGTCAGGATAGCTGTTTCCTGCAGCCACAAATCGAATAATTTCAATTGCAACTGTATTATATGGCTTCTGAATATATGAATTTAAACTGGAGTCACGTGGATTACATATTTCCATTATGTGATTTTTGGAGCTACAGAGGTCTGATTCACCATTCACTTGCACTGTATGGAGCTACAGAGCTGAGATATTTTTCTAAAAATCTTTGTTTGTGTTCTGCTGAAGAAAGAAAGTCATACACATCTGGGATGGCATGAGGCTGAGTAAATGATGAGAGAATTTTCAGTTTTGGGTGAACCATCCCTTTAAGCTCAATCGGCAGCATTTGTGGCATAATGATGATTACCACGAAAATTTAGACTCATCCCTCCTTTTCTTTAAAAAAAAAAAGCAAAAATTGCGGTTACAGTAAGGCACTTACAATGTAAGTAAATGGGGCCAATTTTTGGAGAGTTTAAAGGCAGAATTGTGAAGCTTATAATTTGATAAAAGCAATTATATTGATTTTTCTGTTAAAAATCATGTATTATTTTAGCTGTTAGGTTGTTTACATAATTGTTTTTAGAGTTGTTTTAGGTTTTAAGGGTTTGTTGAAAACATTGTCATGGCAACAAGGTTCTAAAATTGGATGTAACTTTACACAGAAAAGGTTAGTAAGCGACTTTACCACACTAAAATCATGTTAACATATTGTCTTGTGGCTATACCTTTGAAACAGTATTTTTATGTTTATGGATTGCTCCATTCACTTCCATTGTGTGCCTCACTGTAACCCAGTTTTTTGCATTTTTTAAGAAAGGAGGAGCATATCAAAATTAATTTTAAAAATTAACATTATACCACAAATACTGCTGATTGAGCTTAACTTGCATTAAACTCAGAACATTCCTTTAACGAAGTCTGTAATCCTTGCTTTAATCTTGTGGTGGTCTACAAGAAAAACAGACCAACCTTTCCACCCTGCTTAGAGCAAGAGTTTTAATTATTAACATCAATGCTTTCCACATAAACCATAATTCCCCCTTGCCATTAGAGCAAGACAGTATAGCTTTTATTATTGTGTATTGCTTTTCAATTAATACAATATTTACCCCTTTGAAGGTGTTGATGACAATACATGCGTTGTTTGTTGGATAAAAACAGCAAGCTAAACAACAAAGTAAAGAAATGGGCGTTAAGGATTTTAAGGGATAGTTCACCCAAAAATGAAAATTCTGAAATAATTTACTCATCCACATGTTGTTCCAAAACTGTATGATTTTGGCTACATCCACACTAATTTATTTTCATTAGAAAAACTCAGTTTTCAGTTTCTTAAATTTATTGTTTTCAATGTAATGGACACCATTTTCGAAAAGCTATTTTCGGTGGGAAATTATTGCATTCTAAAATGGATGAGACTGAAAAATGTAGCAAAATAAATGCCTTTTTAAGCAAAAATGAATAGAAATGAAACTGAAGAGTGAATATAGCCTTTCCTTCATCAGTGGAAAACAAATGGAGATGCTAGACAAATTATTAGTCATAGTCACCATTCACTTTCATTGTATGGAGAAAAAATGCAATCAAAGTGAACGGTGACTGAGACTAACATCCTGCCTGCCATCTCCTTTTATGTTACACTGATGAAAGAAAGACAAAGAGTTATTTTTTTGGCAATACTTCTTTAAGCTAATTCTATGGCATGCAAATGTTTGAACATTTTATTTATATTTAATGAGACTTGTGATTAATCTTTGTATGACGCTGCTTAGATTCCTTTATTGCACAAGTCAAATAAGGTCAATGATTACATGTGACACTCTACCACACAGCACTTTGGCGCAGCAAGTGAGTATCATTACGTCACAGCCTGTCTGTATTTTTCCTGCATTATTTGACACTCTCAGGGGCGTGTTCAAGCAGGTCACAAATCGTTTATACCTCTGTCTCATTTCCTGAAAACACATATGTACAGCTCAGACAACTCTGCAAGGTGTGGCCTGTGGTTTAAACCATGCTCTAGGTGATATATAGAAATCTGACCGATCTTGTTTCAGTTGTTTGACATCCTGACAATGGCCAGAAATCATCTCATGTTGTGGATCTTCACGCTGTGTGTTTCTCTCGATCCCTCAGGTAAGACACTTTAAGGTACACCTGTGCTCCTTCTCAACAATGACTAATTAACTTACCTCTGCTCTGCCACAGACTCGTCAACAGTATTACTGCAATGCATTGTTTAGCAATCCTGTTTGAGATACACATAAAATTACAGTGTGAAAATGCAACTTTAGTTGATTTTCAGGTTTTAGAACTATATAACTATTATGTACACTGCAGTAGTATGTGAAAACTTTAGGTATGTTGGCTCAAATTTGAGGGAGATTCTTGAATTTAGTTAATTGAAAATATGCTGACTCAAGTGTAATTAAGTGCCCTATATAACAGTTTCTCTAGTAGTAATTTTGTTAATCATAGCTAAATCTTTATATAATGAATTGCATTTAAATATTTGTCAGATCTGCAGTAATATTGTAATTTATTAAATATACATATTAATTACACATAATACATTAGTATCACTCAACAATATAAAGTGAGACCAATTAATTTACCAGTTAAACCCCATATGTTAAGATATATCACGTCTACAACTGTGGGCTTCTGAATATTATATATTTTTGTTTTGTTTGGCAGTGATCACTGAGATTGATCGTTTTAACAGAATTTCAGTGTCATTGTGTAAAACAGGCTTTACTTGTTCAGAAAGATCAGATACTACCCCAAATAGACTTTATCAGGTTGGTTTTTGGCCTATCCGATATTTGAGTCAGTGTGAGTCAAATTATGTATGTTCTGCCACAGTTTGCTACACTGGTTAAATGTTGACATAGAAACCTGACTGACATTACATTTCTCAAAACTAAAACTAGCTTGAGGTGGTCATATACTGAGTACATAAAGTGAATATCTCTTTTCTTAATTCCAGGTAACTGCTACTGTTGGGAACAGGGAAATAGAATATAAGCAGCAATTTTTGATCAATATTAATTACAATCACTGCTAATGTATCACTGTCCATATTAGCAAGTTTTACAGATCACAGTTAAAAAAAAAATTAGGCATGTGCTCTAACAAAAAAACAAAATCCATGAAAGTGGTCAGAGAAACTTCCTCAAAAGCAGTTAAAACAAGCAGATCAAGCTTGGGCAGAAACTGTGCAAAATAAATATACTTTTATGCCTAATGTGTACTTATGTTTTAAGATCTGGTCAGCAGCAAGTTCATATTTACACTTGTACAATTCACTGAAATATTGGGAGCAGCTGTGCCAGTTATGTTATCTACTGTACATGTACACTTACATCAGTGTTTAAATAAGACTTCTTTATAACTGTACTGTATATTTGTACTTTCTGACTAAGCTTTGATTTAGTGTCTCTATCTCATCTGCAATAGTTGGTCACAATTTTGAGATAAATGGCAAAAAGGTTTATGAGGTGGTTCGACCAATCAGATTACATGACCTGCAAAAAAGAGATTTAAAGGTAAGCTCTCATCTACCCACTGTATACCCAATTTACAAGAGCCCCAAAAAGTATCTGGACACACAAGTCATTACTAAATTTCTGAATTTCATTGTATACTGTAGATAATAAAATACCAAACCAAGTTTTATCTGCAAACTAATGGTGCTAGATTTTTATTCTCGGAACTAGCCATTTTTGTAATTACTTTCAACCAACAATCTCTCAAGATGATTTTAAATAGATTAAGTTTTAATAGATGAAGAAACTGACTGATTAAGCCAGTTTTTATCATATTAACTATGGACATACTTTAACAATGTTTGACAACCACAAAGAGTTCAAATAATTTGTGTTTTAATTGTCAACCATACATATCCAATGGTTTATAATTTGAAATCCAACTTCTTCTTGTGAAATGTTTTGCTTGAATAGTGTGTCTGTGCTCTATTTCTTTAAAATAAATGGCAGTCGGTTTTATATATTGTTATATATTGCAAAGACATTCAAAAAAGTGTGGCTCAAGTGTCCAAATACTTTTGTGGTCAGGCTACTGTATAGCCCACATATATATATACACTGGCGGCCAAAAGTTTGGAAGAGTGTACAGATTTTGCTCTTATGGAAAGAAATTGGTACTTTTATTCACCAAAGTGGCATTCAGCTGATCACAATGTATAGTTAGGACATTAATAACGTGAAAATGTACTATTACAATTTGAAAATAATGTTTAGAACTTCTTAAACTACTTCAAAAAGTTCTCATCAAAAAATCCTTCACATGCAGCAATGACAGCTTTGCAGATCCTTGGCATTCTAGCTGTCAGTTTGTCCAGATACTCAGGTGACATTTCACCCCACGCTTCCTGTAGCACTTGCCATGTATGTGGCTGTCTTGTCGGGCACTTCTCACGCACCTTACAGTCTAGCTGATCCCACAAAATCTCAGTGGGGTTAAGATCCATAAACACTCTTTTCCAATTATCTGTTGTACAATGACTGTGTTTCTTTGCCCACCCTAATCTTTTCTTTTTGTTTTTCTGTTTCAAAAGTGTCTTTTTCTTTGCAATTCTTCCCATAAGGCCTGCACCCCTGAGTCTTCTTTTGACTGTTGTACATGAAACTGGTGTTGAGTGCGTAAAATTCAATGAAGCTGTCAGCTGAGGACATGTGATGTGTCTGTTTCTCAAACCAGAGAGTCTGATGTACTTATTCTCTTGTTTAGTTGTATATCTGGGCCTTCTACATCTCTTTCTGTCCTTGTTAGAGTCAGTTGTCCTTTGTCTTTGAAGACTGTAGTGTACACCTTTGTATGAAATCTTCAGTTTTTTGGCAATTTCAAGCATTGTGTAGCCTTCATTCCTCAGAATAATGATTGACTGACGAGTTTCTAGAGAAAGCGGTTTCTTTTTTGCCTTTTTTGACTTAATATTGATCTGAAGACATGCCAGTCTATTGCATACCTTGGCAACTCAAAAACAAATACAAAGACAATGTTAAGCTTCATTTATCGAGCCAGATAGCTTTCAGCAGTGTTTGATATAATGGCAAGTGATTTTCTAGTACCAAATTAGCAGTTTAGCATGATTACTCAAGGATCAGGTGTTGGAGTGATGGCTGCTGGAAATGGGGCCTGTCTAGATTTGATCAAACATTTATTTTTTCAAATAGTGATGGTGCTGTTTTTTATACCAGCAATGTCCTGACTATACTTTGTGATCAGTTGAATGCCACTTTGGTGAATTAAAGTACCAATTTCCTTCCGAAACAGCAAAATATGTACATTATTCCAAACTTTTTTATACTGTAATACACACACACACACACACACACACACACACACACACACATATATATATATATATATATATATATATATATATATATATATATATATATGTGTGTGTGTGTGTGTGTGTGTGTGTGTGTGTGTGTGTGTGTGTGTGTGTGTGTGTGCTGTATATACACACACACACACTTTTTTTTCTTATCAAACTGAATCAATTTCTTTCCCTTGCAGTCAAGACCTGACACAGTGAAATACGCTATGAAACTGGGTGGTAGAGATATTGAAATGCACCTTCAGAGAAATGAGTAAGTCTGTCTCTTCAGTTTCTCCTTTGTCATCATTTTAAAAGAGTATTTTGTGATATTCTCATATTCAAAATCTGTTGCAACCCAGAAAAGTTCCTCATTGTCATAGACAAACCAATGTGCCTCATACAAAAATGTAGTTCACATGTTTCAGATTGTGATTTGTCATTGATTGCCCTTTTGTTGTGACTGATCTAAAAAAATGTGTGTGGTCAACAGTGATATACTGACCAAAGATTATAGCGAGACCCATTACACGAAAGATGGGATGCTGGTCACAACCAGACCTGAGGATCTGGTAGGTTAAACCTATAGAATAAGAAAGCCCCTGAAATGTTGACATAAGACAAATGCTTTCATACTAAGATTCTTCCTCTAAAATAATCAACAGCGTGAGATATTATAATTTCATTCTCTTTTCCTTCTACAGGATTTGTGTTACTATCACGGGAAAATAGTGAATGACAGTGACTCATCGGTTAGCATGAGCACATGTGATGGACTACGGTAGGAGTTACACACTTTAAATAGTTCTAAAAGATGTTTCTTTTAGATTTTTACTATCACAAATGAATAAAGGCCAACTTGATGTATCAATCTTTTAAGTTAT
The DNA here is from genome assembly GCF_019703515.2 of Myxocyprinus asiaticus. Taxonomy (NCBI): domain Eukaryota; kingdom Metazoa; phylum Chordata; class Actinopteri; order Cypriniformes; family Catostomidae; genus Myxocyprinus; species Myxocyprinus asiaticus. The sequence continues at coordinate 42,095,932 of NC_059347.1, read as the reverse complement.
AAATTATGCTGTATGCCAACACAACAAAATTATTGCCTTCTTTAAAAATTGATATTTAGCCAGAAATGTTTTTTTTTTTTTTTCTCCAATCACTGCTACAGTATGTAGCACACTTGCTATTTCAAAACATACTGCAATGTCAGTTTCATTTGTTTTCTCTGTGTGTTTTTCACCTTTGTGCAATTAAAGGAAGTTACAGTGTAACTCATATGTAAGAAGTACGTTATCACACATGGTTTCTCAAACACTCTTACAGTAATACTTTATTCATCCGCATGTCATTCTAAACCTTTATGATTTTTTTGTTGTTGTTGTTGCAAAGAACAACAAGATTTTCATTGAAAAAATGACTTTTTATAGGAATTTTGTGCTGTTTCTCACAAAAACCTATCGTGTGCCAGGGGCGGTTCTAGGGTCAGTAGATATTTGGGGTATAGGCTCGTGTGCTGGCTCATGTCTCAAAGACTGCACATTTCTTGAGAACATCTGTATATTACTCTTTGTTTTCATAGTTATGCATCAAAAACTGTGGTGCTTATTGCATCTGGATGGACCGAGTCAACACAATTTCCAGTATCTCACCAAGACAAACATTTTGACCATTCATACGCACAGTGCTTATGGCATGTGCGCAAATAACACCAGTAAGAAAACATGTGGGTACCGAAACTGAATTTAAAAAAAAAATTTTTTTTATTAGCAATGCTGTAGAAAGACAAGTAACTTGATAAAACATTCTGGATTTTACTAAAAACATTTGGGGCTTAAGCCCCGGCAGCCCACCGTGCCATGTGCCTTCAGATGACTTGGAATTTGATGCATGAGCCTACTTCTTTTATGATACATTTGGGTTATTTTTAAAGCTTTAAAGTGACTCTCTATCAAGTCTAGCAAAACACGGTCTAGGATATTCATTACAAATGATCTTTTTGTGTTTGGCATAAGAAAGAAAGTCATTCGGTTTGGGACAACATGAGGGTGAGTTTATAATGATATAATTTTTATATTTGGGTGAACTATTCCTTTTAGTAAACTCTAGGGTCAATCACATTAATTCTCCATGTTTACGTTTCCAGTAACCATGGCTCAAGATCATACAAATTACATTGTGTCTATTGTGAAAACTGTCTTTGCAGTGGCTATTTCCAGACAGCTGAGCAGAGGTTTCTGATTGAGCCGTTGTCAGAGAATGATGATGGAAACCATGCAGTCTTTGTGTATGATGATATAAATAAAGACAGACCTATGGTGTGTGGAGTAACCAACACTAGTTGGGATGAGACTGCGGATGGCTTTCCTCCAATCATCAAAAAATCTCGCTCTCGTTCCTCAGTAAGATTGTCTATTCATTACCTCATTGTGCCTTAATACTTTATGTAATGCTAAAGCTCAGGTTTCACAAAAAGTGTGTACCAATCACCTTTCCAGTTCAGTAGTAAGTGCACTGTTCAGGGAGTCAGACATTTCTGAGACTGTCCAGTTGTCAAAATGTATACAGCGCACTGAAACATTCAGTCCCTAGAAATTAAACAATTCACCCTAAAAATCTGCAAACTTCGGCTGCTCCCTATTTGCACTTACCAGAAATGTCATCATGTGAAGTTACTAGAAGATGTGTGCAAGTGTCAATTTGTGAAGACAAAGCCTTTTTTTTTTTCATTGAAAAAGATTCTGTTCGGAAATATCTTTCATCCTTATTGTGCATGAAAGGGAAACAATCCTGCAAATATAAGTATTACACAGGAATTGAAGTCGTTAGAAGATTAAACGATTTTTACTTGTATTTATTTGTTCATTTATGTATGTTCTGGAATGATCATATTTGTTAAATATCTGAATACCATATGGATGTGCATCTGTTTTTCTTAAATAGAAAATGAAAGATAAGCTCATGTTTCACAATGGCACTATACACATTAACATGTTATACAGCAAAACTTTTGATAAATACCGCCTACACTTTTGTGACCTTGTTTTGTCACTTGTTTTTGAGATAATGCGCTAATTTGTAGTGGATCAAGGCTCTTGCTAGTGCACGAATTTGTGTTCATGATATACTAATTCACAAAACAGGGAACTAGGGCACGGAATGACACAGACAAGGATTAGGATTGATATATGCATTGCATTATAGTGTAACTCATTTTACTCTCAAAATTAAATGCATTGCATTATAGGGTAATTCATTTTGCTCTCAAAATTATTTCACAGAAGTAACTACTCTGTTGTTTTGTTTTCTGTCAATTTATTTTCTCTTCATCAGGGGCCAACTTTGTTCCAGCAACAAAAATACATTGAGTTCTTCCTTGTGGCAGACAACAGAGAAGTAAGACAAGGAAAAAAACTGCATTCACATAGAATGTAGCATACAAGAGGAAATCATTTTAGGAACTCTTTATTAGATTAGATTATCATTTTTTAAGCATCTAAAAACGTATATATTCAGCATTAGCACAATGTTATACATAGTGCTTAATCAGCTTTGTGGCTTTGATTAGGTCACATGGTTTCCAAATGTATCCATTTATATGTAAGAACACTGATGCTTACAGATCTCAGAAATAGTGTCACAATATCTGTGTGACATATATGACTATTAAGTGTAATGGCATAATGTCTCAATTCCAATGACTAATGATCATCGTATGATGTTTGCTCCCACAGTACAAGAAAATGGACAGCGATCTTGTCAAGCTGAGAAAGAGGATATTTGAAATCATCAATTTCATCAATAATGTGAGTCACTGATGACGTGAATGATAAATCCAGCATGACAACATTTATAACATGTAGCAGTAGGACACGGGAAGCCGTTAAAAGCTAATTTACAGCTTAGACCTGCATGTGGTCACAAAGATTCTTGAGTCAAGTTAACAAAATCTATTACGAAGATGAAAATTAACCTTATCATCTAACTAGTTTGATTCTTTGAAAAAAAAAAATGTGTATAAAACACCATCCAGTTAGACTTGAAGTGGCTGTCTGATTGACATGTAAAACAGCCAATCACAGATAACTTGTTGCATTTTCGGATAAAAGTGTTGTGTGTCTTGTCATAAACAGATGGAAAATATGTGGTGCAGTGTTATAAAGGATGAAATCTAATACTAGAACTAAATAAATAATTTAAAAAAAATTTTTTTTCAAAGATACAAATGAAATAAAAACAGATAACATTAAAACAAATAATTTGAGATCAATTCAAACTGACTAAAATGAAACAGAAAATTAAAATACAAAATAGAATATAAATAAAATCTATTGACATTTTTTAAAGAACTATAATATAACTCTCTCTTGAGTGTGATAATTGACCTAGGATCAGATTACCAGATACTAGATACTACAGGCTACACTTGATTCTAGGAACGTACTTCCTGATGTTTCTTTAGTTTAGACCATTTATGGTAACCAAATCCTCTTTGTTTCAGTGTAATCTATAACTAAGCAAAACTGGAATCCATCTGTACTGAACAACTCAGATTCTTCAAACAATGTTTGCAGGTCTATAAGGAAATCAACACCTTTGTTGCTCTGACTGGGTTTGAAGTGTGGACTGACAGCGATAAGATAACAGTGTCCCCTGTTGCTGGAGCAACCTTGGACGGCTTTACCAGTTGGAGAAACAGTGATCTTATTAAAAGACATCGCCATGACAATGCCCAGCTCCTCAGGTCAGCTGGAAATGCACCTTCAGATCAGCTCAAAACTTCACCAATGCTCTTTTTCTGTTCCTATCTGCGCCATGTGATCTACTTTGATGTGGTTTAGGGACTGTAAGAGGACGAAGAAAGAATAATGTCTCTTTATTAACTTTATGAAAGTAATGAGTGGTTGGAAGATTAAACATTGATTTTTGTTGTCCTCTCAGTGCAATTGACTTTGATGGAGCAACTGTGGGTCTTGCTTACATTGGAACCCTGTGTGGAGGTCTTTCAACAGGGATTGTGCAGGTATGCATATTCTGCCATTTCATTCAAAATGTAGAAACATATATACACTACCATTCAAAAGTTTAGGGTCACTTACTCATTCTTTCTTTATTTATTATTTTTTTCACATTTTAGAATAATAGTAAAGTCATCACAACTATGGAATAATAGAAATGGAAATATGGGAATTATGTTGTGACAAAAAACAAAAACAAAATTCCAAAATAAATCAAAACAATGTTATATTTTAGCATCTTCAAAGTGGCCACACTTTGCCTAGATTTTGCAGACATGTACTCTTGACATTTTCTCCACCAACTTCTTGAGGTATCACCCTGGGATGCTTTTTAAACAGTATTGAAGGAGTTCCCATCTATGTTGGGCACTTAGTGGCTGCTTTTCTTAATTATTCAGTCCAAGTCATCCATTTCAAAAACTTTTTTTTATTTTTTTATTACATTTTAGTTTTATAATGAAATAAATTAATATGTTGGCACAATTATACTTTTGTCTACAAAACTAATTTCAAACAATTAAGCATACGCCTTCAGATCAAAAGGTTTTTAAGATCATGAGAATCATTTCAGGCAAGTGACCCCAAACTTTTAAACGGTAGTGTACTTCCTACAAAAAAAGTTCAGGGTTTACAATCACAAACCCCACACAACATGGAAAAGCAACAGTGGCAAAAAAACATTTATAATAATAATAATTTTTAAGTGAACAGAAAATAATGATTTCACTGTAATGAGGAAGTGTGGGATAATTTGACATGTATTACAAGAAGCCAGGAAGCACAACAGTCCACCACAATATCTCCAAATATGATGTGTCTGCATATTGACAGATCAACATGTCTTGTCTATGGTTTTTGTTGCAGTGCTTTATTCTTCAAATTAATCTTCAAGGAATAGTTCACCTAAAAATGTCAATTCTGTCATCGTTTACTCACTCTTTTGTTCCAAACCTATATGACTTTCTTTTTTTTCCATGGAAGACATATTAGCCTCAGTCAACATTCACTTTCATTGTATGAAAAAAAAAAAAAAAAAGATGCAATGAAAGTAAATGGGAAGGCTAACATTCTACCTAACATCTTCTTTTGTAGTCCAAGGTGAACAGAAAGTCATTCTTGCTTTGAACAACATGAGGGTGAGTAAATTATGACAGAATGTTTATTTTTGGGTGAACTATCCCATATTGAATATATGGTAGACAACAGAAAATTAAACATCTTTCGATTAAAATTCATGGTTCACATGATGTATTTATACATATCAAGCCTGGACCTAAAAGAGAGGATTGCTTTAGTGTTAACCAAACTTTCCTTTCCATTCTCACAGGATCACAACTCTCAATCCATAGCAGTGGGGGCCACAATGGCCCATGAAATGGGACACAATCTCGGCATGAACCATGACAGCAGCACCTGCATTTGTTCTGAAAGCATCTGCGTAATGACTGCTGCTCTCAGGTAAAGTACCTACAGTATATGGCAAATCTCAGCGGTCCAATGGTTTCAAACTTTGATTAGTCTATTACAATGATTTTTAAACATTCCCTAACAAATCTACCTTAATTCAAAACACCTGTCTGATCATGATTTATTTAATGACAATGGTATAAATAAAGTCAATGAGTCAAAATCCATCAAGGTGATCCCTTCTCAGAAGTATTTTCACAACATTTAAGCCTAGATCTGCTAATATATCCAAAGTTCGAGTTGAGGGGGGATGCAAGGTTATGCCATCCACATTATTAAAAGAAATGGTAAAAACCATCCCCCTATTAAAATCACCATCCCCTTTTACCATCCCCTTTAGATCAACTGTGTCATGTATTTATGTGAGCTAATCATGCAGGTAAAATATTCAATGCTCTACATTTGATGAAAATATATTTTTATTAAGGGCGATTAGCCATACAGAATTAAAGTTCAACATATTTTGGGTTGCCAGATGTCAATAGAGGCAATCCCTCAATCAGATCTTTACCCTTCACAGTTTGAAAATATTCCGGCAGTGTTATGAATTAGTTACACAATCTGGCACCCATGATATCACAAGATCTCTCAACTGCAAGACATGTTTTTAACTAAAACAATGTTCATGTTTTCAACCATAACTTTTCAGCCAACCGCTTTTGTGTGTAGAACTACTTTCTTAGACCACTGTTTAAGCATTCTTCACAGAAACAGCCCAAACATTGTTACTAGTTCGGTCATTGAAGTTGAAAAGACCCATATGTGTGTGTCAGTGAGCAAGAGATGGAGAAAACCTTTTTCATGAAATTGACTTAATTCATCATAGAATACAACAGCAGAGGGTAATAATAATAGGTGCATATTATGGCAACATATAAGCATTAGCACCATGAATCTTTGTCATGAATGCAGAATTTAAACATTACTTATTAGCACACTTATCTTCATCATCGATTGAATACAAAATTTACTTTTACTGATCTCATGTGGATTCTATTCATAGAATGAGGCAGAAAGCATATTCTTTATATGCAGTGTGGATCAAATGACAGCTGCAGTGACATCTTTGTGTTTTCTTTATAATAAACACATAAATATACAAGCGACTGCTTGGAAAATATAGACAAACCATATATTGCTGTGATCATTTATCTATTTACTACATGTTTCATGAATCTATACGATATTTTTATGCTTTACTCTGAAGTTACAAGGATAATACGGCATGGTCTGGGGTAGTCCCTGTACCTGTAACATTTATATAGTAAGCTAGAGTGCACCATTCTGACAATGTTGTCACAATTAAATAAGAATTGTACGTCAATAAATATAAAAAAAAAAACTATACTGATTGCGCCCCCAACCCGAATAAGAATCTTTGACACCACCATCCCTCTTGAAATGTTTTCCTAATTCGACCACTGAATATATCACTTTGACAGTTGTAGAACAACTTCAACACAACTGTTGACATTCATACAGTAATTCCAATACATCTTACACAGTTGTAAGGCTAATATTAATTCATCACACATTGTCAAGACATAACTTTGCATTCTACTATACCAGTAACTTAATATTTTCTGATATTACCTACACTGTTTCTGGTTTAGACTACGAGTTTATGAACAGCCTAAAAACATAACCTGTGAACAAATATATCACAGATATCACTATTTAATGTCTCTGCAGCTATAAAATCCCTCAGCATTTCAGCAGTTGCAGTACTACTAACTATGAGCTGTTCCTGAACAGCAAAGTGCCAGGATGTCTTCTAAACATGCCAAAACCAAAAGACCTGATTCAGCCTGCTGTGTGTGGAAATAGGTTTGTGGAGACAGGAGAGGAATGTGATTGTGGAACAGTGCAGGTAAGCAGGGCTGTGGTTTAAACTTTATGATATCTGACTTAAAGGGATAGTTCACCCAAAAAATGGAAATTCTATTATCATTTACTCACCCTCATTTTGTTTCAAAGCTGTATAACTTTTGTCTGTGGAACACAAAAGATGTCAGCCAGAATGTTAGGGACTGACAAACTCAGTCACCATTCACTTACAATGGTAGGAATAAAAGTTGAAACAGTGAATGGTGACTGAGGTTGTCAGTCCCTAACATTCTGACTAGCATCTTATGTGTTCCATAAAAGAAAGTCATACGGGTTTGGAACAACATTGGTGTAAATGATGACAGAATTTTATTTTCTGGGTGAACTTTTCCTTTTAAGGTAAATGATGAATAGGGATCCTCAATCAGTGGCAAGATTCACCTTAAAATGTTTGAAAGGAGATGTGATTAAAACATTTTCCTTTTCTCTGATGCACTATGTTCAAGGCATTTCAGTTTGTTTGGTGTTTCCTAACATCCCTCTAGACAAGGCTCTACAGCAACAACAACTACAACAAAAAAAGCTAAAAAGCTTTGGAAATCATGTAATAATCATCAGATTCTTCATTAAAAACATAAAACATAATTTTTACTGATTTTTCACTACTAAATTACCTGCTTATATTCAAATTCTTCATTCCTGACATATGATGGTAAGTTCACTAGAAGTACTAAAAAAGGTACAGCCAAACCCTCTTCGTCAGGAAATAATGTTCTAGACAAGCACAGACGATTCTCAACAAGAATGTTTTACAGCATGCTCTCATAAACAGCAAATGACTTAAGCCACAGTGCCATGAGTTTGTTGTGCTTATGGCAGCCTATGAGATGGGACACTATCCCCCCAATCTTACCATATGCAATATCTATAATTTATAAGCACTGAAGCCCTGAAGTGTGCAATACAGTCACAAGACATGGAATGCATGAAATATTAACTGTAACTCTGTTTATACTTGCACTCCATTCCTCTTCTTTCTGGCTCGAATTTGAGTAGGATGTACTGCCTGTGGTGTACATTTACTGGGCCCTTATGTTCGTTCATTCATTACCTGTTTTGACAAGCAAATTGCTTTCCAACTGATTTCCGAGAGTTTCTCCAAATTTTCCGAATTAGTTCTTAAAAAGAACATTTATTATACGCTTACATATTAAACACACTAACTGATATTTAAAGACATTTGAATGTTGTTATTTTACTATCAAGATTAACACTATTGGGTTGATTTGTACAGTATATATACACCATATAAAATATATTGCCAGCATATAAAATGACAATGTATAAAATATATTGGCATGTGTTTTTAAATAGGAGTGTACAAATCCATGCTGCAATGCAACCACCTGTAAACTGACAGAGGGCTCACAATGTGCAGTAGGCGAGTGTTGTGCGAAGTGTAAGGTAAGATTCAAAGATTTTGTCTGGAAAAAAAAAAAAAAAGAAGCAAGACATCATTGTGTTGCATGTTTTGCATGGAGTACAAAAACGCAAAAGTAATCCCTGTATAGCCACCACCAATGCCTAGCTTTTGCACTGTGCATTTACTCTATGTAAAATAATACATCTTCATTCCTCCCTGTTTCATTAGATCTTGTCAACCTCACATATGTGTCGATCAGAAAATGATGAGTGTGATTTGCCTGAGTACTGCACCGGAAAATCAGCCGAGTGTCCTGAAGATGTCTTTACAGTCAATGGACTCCCTTGCAAGAATGGGAAAAGCTATTGCTATAATGGCCAGTGCCCAATGAAAGAAGACCAGTGCGTTAAAATGTGGGGTCCAAGTGAGTACAAATCAAATCAAATCAAATCACTTTATTGTCACACAGCCATATACACAAGTGCAATGGTGTGTGAAATTCTTGGGTGCAGTTCCGATCAACATAGCAGTCGTGACAGTGATGAGACATATACCAATTTACAATAACATCAAATTAACACTGCTCAATTTAAACATCTGATACACACATAATTACACTCAACAATATACAAATAATAACATACACTGTACAGTATACAATACGCACTGTATAGATACACATTATTCAATACAAATAAAAAATAAAAATATATAAAAAAGTATATATAGAATGTACAGTATTGTACTGTATTGACATTCAGGCTGTCGGTTGATAGTCAGTTGTTAAGAGAGAACATAATATAATAATAATAATATAATTTATGACAGTCCAGTGTGAGATATAAGAGTAAGGGTAATAAAGTGCAGTGCTGATGTATTTTGATCGTGGGATATCAAAGTACAGGAATACCACACTGCAAAATAAAGATACTGACATTTGTTTTTGGTAAAACTGAGCCCCACATAAATGTGCTGTTTTTCTGTTTTAACACTTCAGCTGCTGAGATGGGTCGAGACTATTGTTACAACCAGAACACAAGAGGAGAGTACTATGCCTTCTGCAAGCGCACCCCCGATAAATATATCCCATGCCAGAAACAGTAAGATTTCCCATCCATTTATCCTTTCACATATCATACAAGTATTAATTTTGCCAACCGTTCAACCACTGGCATTTCCCTTATCTCTCTACAGAGATGTGAAGTGTGGAAAACTGTTCTGTGAAAAAGGCAATGGGAGTCCTAATTATGGACGGCTGGTAACATTCAACAACTGTAAAGCCACTTTCTACAGTAATCCTGAAGAGGATTATGGCCAAGTGGATACTGGCACCAAATGTGGGGAAGGAATGGTAAGACTGATTTACAAATTACTGAAAACGTAATTTTAGCCCAATAGCAATTAATTCTTTCAATCAAATAATGAAGGTGAATTGCAGAATTTTGTATATGTATCTGCAAGTGTAACTTTCAAGGTTGCTTATAGGTGATGTAATTTTTTTCCATGTTAAAATGTTTTTTCATAAGTAAGATATCATAGGTTAATTTCCCCGATAAGTGTAACCTTGGTGCTATCAGCACAATTTTCTGTGTGTTTGATTATCCCGACCATATCGACCATCATTGGTTTAGCCAGTGTTGCTGAGTTTGCAGTGGTACTTTGTGTTTTCTCCGAACAATGGAAGAAGGGGGTGTTCAGGAGGATACCTGTGTGAAAACATTATTTTTGCAATTCTGTTTAGTGATGCTAGTGGCACATAAATGATGCACTTAACCTTAAGCATCTTTATAAGTCAGGGAGCATATTATTTGTCATTCACTGTGTTTTTTGCTTTTCTCAGGTTTGTAGCCAGAATGAGTGTGTTGACCTAGAGACGGCTTACAAAGCAACCAACTGTTCGGCCAAGTGCAAAGGACATGGAGTACGACTTGAAATATCCCTCTTTTTAATATTCCCTTCTCATTTCTCACAAAACAAACAGACCTAAACCAAAGCTGTTAGTTCTTTGTTTCAGGACAGTCATTGGCTCATGGCAATTTATTCAAATACCTTTCCTTCCCAATTACATGTTTATTTTTTTGTACATAAACACAAAGTTAGACATGCTTTCTTTATGACTGCTTTAGCTTCTGGTTTGTTACAAGCAGTTCATGTGTGTATGCTACAGGTGTGTGACCACAGACTGCAGTGCAGATGTGAGCCTGGATGGCTGCCACCAGACTGTGAAAAACCAGCTGATGAAGGCATGTCTTCAGGTAGTACCTTTTGAGGCAGTATTTTAAATATATATAAACATCATATTCAGCAACACTGCTCTCTGAGACTACAGATGTCTGACAACCAGGGGCGCCGATAAGGGGGGACATCTGGACCTTTTGTCCCGGCCCATGAAATATATAAAATGTCAGATAATGGATAAAAAAATAGAAGAAACTCCCCTCAGGGTTTTTTTATTTTCCTTGCTAACAACACCTAACCAAAGCTGGTGTGCTCGTTTAAGAAGGTCTCCCAGCCAAGCCAAGTTGGTCTAACTAGCCTCCCAGCCTGACCAGCTGAAATTACCCTAAACACCTCTAAAACCAGGCTGGGAGACCAGTTAAGACCAGCCAACCAGCTTAGGTTTTTTGTTTTTTTTTAAAGCTGAGGCATTTTTCCCTGAACCCTGGTTCATACCTGACCCTGAGCTACTGCATTCAAAGCATCACAAATTAAGTTTTAGGGTGAATAATCCTACTGTCTGGAAAGTGAATGACAGAGATTTTAAAGCTAAATGTTTACTCCATGAGAGGTTCTACACACTGACCTGCACTTTTTGCAATTCCAGTTGCAAAAATAGTCATTGCTGTGGTCGTCAGTGTCCTGGTTGGAATAGCTCTGATTGCACTGGGAATCTTCCTATACAAACGCAAACAGAGGAGACCATGTTCATCCAGGTAAGAGTATAGAAAACCAACACCTACACACTAGATAAAAGTTAATGATATAAAGTTCTATAATGCTGCTGTTTCCTTCATTAGCCGTCCAAGCCAGGAGAAAGTTCATGTTGTCGACATTCCTGACTACAGGCATCAGAGACTGGCCACACCTAGCCAGAACCCATCCCCGGTAACTTATGACCACATTTAACTTCATTTATATATTTAAAATGCTTACATAATATACAGCCAATGACTGACAACAGTGTGATCAGAACTTTGACATCTGTACATTATTCTTAGACTATAAAGCCGAAAGCACCACCTCCGCCACCACCCATCTCCGTCCAGACCAGACCTCTACATAATGACTTCAGAGATGCCCGGCAGGTAGCACAGCTAACTTATAGAATTTGTAATGACCAGTGTTTAACATTTATATCAGTATTTGACACGACTGGCCTCTCAGGCACTGAAACAAGAAAATATTGAACAGAAAAAAAATTTCAACTATCTGAAAAGTAAGGTGAACTGGATAAATCTGTGACATTGGGTAATGTGGGAAACTTAAAGGAATAGTTCACCCAAAATGAAAATTCTTCATTATTGACACCCTCATCCATTCTAGATGTGTATGACTTTCTTTCTTCTGCCGAAACACAAGCAAAGATTTTTAGAAGAATATCTCAGCTCTGTAGGTCCATACAATGCAAGTGAATGGTGACCAAAACTTTGAATCTCCAAAAAGCAGCATAAAAGTAATCCATACGACTCTATTGGTTTAATCTATGTCTTCTGAAGCGATCCAATTGGTTTGTGGTGAGAACACACCAAAATGTAACTCCTTTTTCACTGTACATCTTGCCATCGCAGTCCCTACGCACGATTATGATTTCAAGCTTGATTACGTTTCCTAGTGCTTCACGCATGCACAGAGTGCTTGATGGTGCTAGGAAGTGTAATCGAGCTTGAAATCATGATCGTCAAGGAGATTGCTGATGTCAAGATTGGTATTGAAAAAAAGAGTTACATTTTGGTCTGTTCTCATCCAAAATCAATTGGATCGCTCTAGGTGAAAATTTATTAAACTGAAGTCTTATGGATTACTTTTATGCTGCCTTTATGTGCTTTTTTGGAGCTTCAAAATTTTAATCACCATTCATTTACACTGTATGGACAAATTCCTGAGAAATTCTTCTAAAGATCTTAGTTTGTGCTCAGCTGAAGAAAGAAAGCCATACACACCTGGGATGGTATGAGTGTGAGTAAATGATGAGAGAATTCTAATTTTTGGGTGAACTATTCCTTTAAAATCACAGCAAATTGCAGAAACATCCCGATTACCTTAATTCACCATATACCTAGAGTTCAATCTGTAATTTAGAAGCATATCTCCTCTCTGAGAGCAAAATCAGCAAAAAATACTCTAATTTTAGTGTGCAACAATAACCATTGATCATTATAATTTCTTCCAAATTAATTCTTGATATTAAGGGTCATATTATTCCTTGCCTTTTTAGGCTCTACGGCCACCTCCTCCAAGGGTGTAATGCTTAGCATCTGTCAAACCTCAGGAAGTGGACAAGACACTCTGGGATGGTCAGTCACTCCACCCCCTGCAGAAGTGAACACATACTGGATAAGACACACTGTGGCTGCAATTTAGTAACCTCTTCAAAAAAAGACATTCAGAGGATGTCTTGGAAAATGAGCCACAGCTTAGCAAAGAGAAGCTGCGAACAAAAGGAAAAAATTAAATGCTGCTATTACAGTGTGCACACGATTGACATAGAGTAACAAAAAAGACCATTTTACAATGTATTATTTTTTTCTTTTTTCTTTTTTCTTACTCGGAATCATCCCTTTTTTCCCTTCTTGTTATTATTATTATTATTATTATTTTTTTTTTTTTTTTTTTTTTTTTGTCTTTCGTTACATTTATTTAATTGATAGTGTTTGGTTTCCACAGTTTTCCTGAGCAACCACTGGACGGCGCCATGATCTCTATCATTCTCAGAATGAGCTTTATTGCCAAGTATGCTTACACATATGTATTCTAATTGCCGGTTTCCTTTTTCTGGTCTCGAGATGCAAAAACTACCGAAACGAGCGATCCAGAAAGAGAACAACAACAATTTAAGTGTTATTTGGAGTAAGAATGAAATTCAAGCTCAACTTATGCAGTTGTTGGCTCTCATAAAAACTCAAAGTAGTTAAAGGTGCTATATGTAAGATTGACAACAAGCGTTTGAAATAGGTACTGCAGTCCAAATTCTACATATTGGAGAGTTGTCTACCCTGCCCCAGACTCGAAGCTCATGCTGGTCATGGTGGTTTTTAGACGGATAGCTTTTTAGGTCGGGTGGAATCTGTTATCTCTGATCCAGTTCGTTTGCTGGCTTCCATGGCTGCAGCACGCAGTGTTGTTTGCCTGCAAACTTGTTCAAATCTGGCAACCCTGCGGTGTCGAAATACTATTGGTGAGTGGGCAGTGGGCGGGATCACACAGGCCAAAATATAAACAGAAATTCCGGCCTGGAATGGAAACTTACAAGTAGAATATATTGGCTGCAGCATTGTCATCAGAGAAGCCAGTATTTCAACTTAGCATATTTCCTAATTTAGTACATTAAAAATATTACATATTGCACCGTTTATTATATAAGCGTAACTTACCTCGGATCATCGCTTCAGGGCATCTACACTGAGGCACTGTAAAAAACATCTATAGAGCCACATGCGTTTATTTTATTTTTCTGAACAAATGTAATACATTAAAGATCACATTACCCGCTAAGAATAAACGCGATGCGAGTGAAAACACTGGAAACAGGCGAATCGTGGAACACTTCCGCTTTCATGAAAAAGGTGGATTAGTTTCACAATTTTTAAACTCATTTGAAAGTACCTCAGGATACAGTGGGTTCATTATTTAACACGATGTACATGATTCCCTATTTTATGTGCTGCTTCCGTTGTTTTGTCCAGTCTTTTTCAATTCATTGTAACAACAAAGCAACTGTAAAATAAAAATAAATATATATATATATATATATATATATATTGTAACATTTTTTATTTTTACAATGCACTTTTAACTGATATGATCAAATATAAATGGCTGTAAAGATTAATATTGATCACTGTCGTGGTTGTATTTATTAAAATGTGCAATTCTATTGTATGAAATGTAAAATATATTTGCATGTTAAATGACAGTTGCATTTTTAGAAAGAAAATATGACCAACTATGAGGTCTTCAGTATTCCATTTTTATTTCTCTTAAGTGATACATCTACATAATATCAAGAATTTATGGTGGCCTCGTATTACAAGTACTTGACAAAAGGATTGCTTAAAAAAAAAAAAAAAAAAAAAAAATCCCCATATTTTATTTATACTTACAATGATTGTGCATAAACAACATTTCTATACATTCTGAGAGATGTGTTTCAGGGACTGAGCCTGTCAAGGTCTAATACTGAACATTTCAGCTCTTTTAACAGTCACACTTTGAGATAATAGACACAATGCAAACAGAAGCTTTCATGACCAACTCTTAAATACAACAGAACTTAGACTCTAACTGCCTCTGGTCCTTCGTCTGAGCTTTCTATGAAGCACAACACTGACCAATAATTGCATTTGCATTGAACTTAGGCCAGGTTTACCCACCCACACCCTGTTAAACCATTAAAGGAAATAGTATGTGGTTATGGTGTAACTGGAGTGTGATCAGCTGCTTAAAGGAATAGTTCACCCAAAAATGAAAATTCTCTCATCATTTACTCACCCTCATGCCATCCCAGATGTGTATGACTTTCTTACTTCTGCTGAACATAAACAAACATTTTTAGAGGAATATATTTTTGCTTTGTTGTTCCTCACACTGCAACTGAATGGGTACCAACATTTTGAAGCTCCAAAATCACACAAAGGCAGGATAAAAGTAATCCACAAGACTCCAGTGGTTAAATCTATATTTTCAAAAGTGATATGATAGGTGAGAAACAGATCAATATTTAAGTCCTTTTTTACTATAAATTCTCCTCACTGCCCAATAGGTTGTGATATGCACGAAGAATGCAAATCAGTGTTATTTTATTCAAAATAATTTTCGTTAACTAAAATGAAAATAAAAACTTATAAAATGAAAATAAAATGAAATTATTGGAAATAACTGAAACTAAACTAAAATACTTTAACTCCAAAACTAACTAAAATAAAATAAAAATGATCTCGAATTCATTTTAGTTTTAGGTTTTGACATAATAAGAGGGACAATTTTGGAATTTGATCTTTTCTTGACACTTTGAATTATGATCCAAATGACAAATAACCTAACATTACCTTTGAAGGAAGCTTAGGATGTCTTCTTAGTCAAAAGCAAAATAAGCAAAAAAATGAAGAAATATTCAATAGGCCTACTGGGAATTAGTGTTGTCACTGTACCAAAACTTCTGTAATCAGTACCGATACCAGTGAATTTTCACAGTTCTCGATACCAATTTCAATACCACAGCAAAAATATGCTAATATGATAATGTGCTATTGAACACATAAGTTGAGTTATTTTTAAGAATTATTTTAATAGTTTAATAATTATTATTGTTTTCCAGAACATGTGTCAAAGTTTAATCATCAAAATGGTGTCTAATCAACTAATTCTTAAAACTTTTAATAAGTGAAAATAGAACTTTATAAAGTCATTGCATTTTTATTTATTTATTTATTGCCAAACAGCTGTCTTGCTTGTGATAAATTATTAATTATTATAATTACTACAGAGAATATTACATTTTAATATACAGTTGTATTGTTAATATATATATTTATATATTATTTGTTTTATTTATTTATTTAATTTCAAGCATCTAGCTTTTATTTTAAATCGTGCTTTTATTATGACGTGTGTTTCGCCGGAAGCTTCACTTTCCCGGATAAACAGTTCGCGTCACGGCCCAGTGTGATCTCTCAAGCCACACGTCCCTTTTTTCACGAAGTGATTAACGTCGCGGAGCAAAGAGGACACTGACAGCGCACGGACAGACAAGACAGAGCAGGCAGCACCCAGTTATTCAGACCAATCGGAAAGCAACTGACCCTTATTTGAAATTAATTTTTATATTTTTTCTACATTTTCACATCATAACATTAAGTTAACTTTTACTTTTTTATAAGCTTAACTAGATTTACCTAAAATTTCTGTCATTTTCTTTACCGTTTCTTTTCCCACCAGTGGTCATGAAATGTGTTCTGCCACACATCCCAGAGTAAAAATCATCAATTTTAAACTCAAAAATATAAAGGGATAGTTGACCCAAAAATTTCAACTCTATTATCATTTACACGCCCTTATGCCATCCCAGATGTGTATGACTTTCTTTCTTCAGCTGGACACAAAGATTTTTAGAATAATATTTCAGCTCTTTGAAGATTTCAAACTTTGAAGCCCTAAAAGGCACATAAAGGCAGCATAAATTCATCCATAAGACTCCAGTGGTTTAATCAATGTCTTCTGACCATGACCATGATTTCAAGCTCGATTACACTTACTAGTACAGTTTGCAGAGTGCTAGATGGCGTTGGGAAATATAATCGAACTTGAAATCATGATTGCCTGTGAGACTGCTGATGTCAAGATGTACAGTAAAAAGTTAAATATTGGTCTGTTTCTCACCCACACTTATCATATCGATTCTAAAGAAATGGATTTAACCACTGGAGTCGTATGCATAACTTTTATCTTAATTTGTGTTCAGCAGAAGAAAGAAAGTCATATACATCTACATGAGGTTGAGTAAATTATTTGAGAACTTTGTGTTTCGGTGAACTATCCCTTTGATTGTTTACTCCACAAAGATTAGTTTAGTAATGATTTATAATCATTTAATGAAATGCATATGGATACAATGTGGATCAAGCTTAAATGTCTTTTGTCACTTTGCCCATATTCGCCCTATATTATAAAATTTGCAACATTTACAATTCACATTAAACATGAAAATACCACTAGATAGAGATAACACAAGACTGCCCAGAGAAATGTAATGTTAGACTTTTTAAATTACACCAGTAAATGCTCAGCTTTGGCAGCCATAAAAAATACTATAACTAAACTGAAACTAAAAAACACTGAGAAAATGAAAACTAAACATAACAGACAAACTGTGAAAACTAACAAAACTAAATTGTAATGACAAATTGAATATAAAATACAAATAAAAACTAAATTCAAAATTCAAAACTATAATAACACTGATGCAAATTGGCAAAAACAAAAGAAGAAAGTGAAAGTGGAGATTGATAGTAAAAAGGGACTTAAATATTGATCTGTTTCTCAACCACACCTATCATATCAATTCTGAAGACATGGAGATATTCGGAGATATTTTTCCAAAAATCTTCGTTTGAGTTCAGCAGAAGTAGTCATACACATATGGCATGAGGGTGAGTAAAATTTGAGAGAATTTTCATTTTTGGGTGAACTATTCATACCAGTGTACCAGTGGAAATACATGCAAATCAATGTAGCAACATCATGCATGACACTAGGGAGACTTACATCTATAGTGCACACAAATTTCCCTTTAATGTTCACAAACATACCACACTAATTTGATCTTGCAAACCAGTTTGCACTCACACGTAAAGAAAATGTTAGGCTGCAAAGGAATTCCACGTTTATTTCTCTCAGTTAAAAGCTGTGAGTACATCCATCTAAAATGGAACTTGAAATGAGCACAAGATTTGATCATAATATTAGATTTGAATTCAGATTTAAATTTAAAAGTTACCACTTTCAAATCCGTCTTGTGTGAAGAAATTGTCCAATATATATATAAAAAAAAAAAAAAAAAAAAAAAAACAATTTCATAAAAAAATAAAAGAGAGAAAAACTTAACTGGTCTCAATAAACCACTGAAACATATTACAAAATTAACTATTGTTTAAAATATTACATTTAACACTTTCAAATCCTTTCAGAAAACACCATGGCAAATGAGGGATTCGGTAAGTATATAAAGATACAGTATGACCCAGAAAATGGGGTGATTGCTCATGTGCATAGCATCAGACATTCAACATCATGGCAATCATGATCAAACCAGCTTTAAAACCACATAAACATGCTGCTAACAGATTTCTGCTTGTTAAAATGAATAAAGACCACCACATATGAGGCTTATTAATGCTATTCCCCTGTAGACCCTTGAGAGAGACAGAGGGAAGTCTTTGACCATTCTTTAGTTAAACACTAGATGGAGACATACCATAACTTTCCCTAAACCTCAGTTAAAACAAGCAACCACGTTAAAAAAGTATCTCACACAATACCTCACATAGTGTTACAGCTCAAACCACAAAGTCAGTTTGACATTTTTTTTAAAATCAGGTTTAACATGCTTCGTTAATGTCTCACGCACAAACCAGTTGAAAACGATAGTCTGTATAGGCAGTCTGTACATCCCAGCTCACTGCTCACGTTCCTGTTCCCAGCAAAAGACTGGGTGATAGCATGAAGGACATTCTTAATGGGAAAATAGACCCAGGCCATTACCTCCCCATCATTGCCCTGAATAGGGTACATTTGCACTCTAGCAGCTAACTCATTACAGCTAAAATTAATAAACCAATTATCATGTTGACTATAAGACTTTGGCTTTTGAGCGAATAGATCAAAGCAACTTCAAGTTTCCAAAAAGTCCCACATTGGCTGTTAAATCTATACATAAAATTATAGACATGCTAATAGATTCTACAGTATATATGACAGGTTTGTTGCATGACATTATAAATCTCATCTATCATCTTTCCAACAAATAGCAAAAAGATAAGTGTGGCAAAAGAAAGAATGGAGGAAGAGGGAGTCAATGCTTGTCTTGACGTCTCTGCCGAATAATAGCTATAGATACAACTTTCAATACAGCTTTAAGAAAGTTAATGACAGTGTTTTCATAGAACTTGTTTTATCCTTTTTTCTTTCATCATTTTTTTTTTTTTTTTTTTTCACTCACACAAGCAGAATCAAAAACATTCTATTTAGAATTGCTGTTAAAAACGTGCTGCGTTACCTGGCAAAACAAATATACAAGCTAGTTTGTAATGTTGAAACAAATGGAACCCAAAGCAGCTAATATTTTCATCTAGTCTTAATTTTACTCAAACAAAATTGAAGAGATATGGAATAATATTAAAGAGTTTATAGTTTTAATTTCATAGATATAAAATCTTTTTCAACAACCATAACTTACTTACTTAAAGGTTTGTTTTCTCTTAATAAATCTCTTACGGACGTAAGCGTTGATACCACATGTAAGTATATCCAATCAAACAATCCCCTTTCCAAATACATTATGACATACAATATTAGAAAACTGGTATTAATGAGATCTGATCTGTACAGCACCTGTAACCCACATATCTTACCTCAAGTTACAAAGTTGCTGTTGTGTTTAAATTTGACACATCATGACTGTTTACCTTTTAAATGTTCACTTTTCTTTAAAATGTTGCTATCAAGTACATCTAATACATTTCATTAAATAAATAAATTCTCATGTTTGTACTCAGTTGTAGGAGATTTCTCTCTTTCTCTTTGTGGAATGGTTTCTCTCCACATCCCAGGCCCTCCTCTGCAGGATCCGGCAGTTGAGGGGACTGTCTCATGGAAAACGTGGCAGAGAAAGAGGACATGCTATGGAGGAGAGGAAAAGTGCAAAATATTTCCTTACGCCTTCCCGTCAGTGCCATTTTTTTCATTGGCAGCGTTAACTGTGGTACCGTCGGGTTGTTGGCCGTCCTTCCGAGGAGGCATCCTTTCGTTTATCCGGTCCAGGCCACGAGCTTCTTCAAAGTTGCGGATCTTCCGTGTAGGAGAGAAGCCTTGGATGGCTGCCGAAAAGAAAAGAAAATCAAGAAAAACAAGAGAAGAGGTGGTTAGGAAAGTATGTGTTAAGTGGAGCTTATTGTAAACTTTCAATGCTGAGCTTGACAGACCTTAGAGAGACAACTTTTAAAGTGGGTCCCTAATTCCGTCTAGGGCTGTCAATCGATCATTTTTTTAAATGGAATTAATTACACGCTATGCCGATTAATTATTCGAATTAATCACAAATATTCATATTTGCAGAGAAAAGCCCTCAAAGAAACAATTCAATATCTATTGATTGAATAATCATAAATTATTATATTTAAAAATTATAAATATAATATATAACAAATATAATAATTTATATAATTAGAATACATTAGATTATTGTGGCAGATGAGTAAAGCATTGATCACACAATACAAAAAGTGGCTTTAGAAGGCAATATATTATTTCCATATCATTGAACACAAGCCCATCATTGGCCTACAGTCCACAGACATCTATTTTGCAATTGAATTTGTAAATCTGTCCAAGGTAGACTTATTTGAAGGGCTTTTCTAAGGATGTGTCTATGTAAGCATGCGTCTGAAGGATGCTTTTGAAGTGTCTCAGTTTTGTTGTCACAAATGCAAAAACAAGTCCTCATCATGTGCTGTCTGCTGTCAGTGGTGGGTTGCCTGTACAGCTGGCATTGCGCTAACTGCCCCCTGCTGACTAAAACTCATAAAAACATGAAGGTTGTACTTAAAGCTTAAATTGCTCAGATGGTTAGAAAATTCCTTATTATGGTCCGGAGGCATGATTAATAGTGTGATATTTTTTTATTTTTATGTACTATTTTTATAATTACTCTCACTTTATTAACGTGTTAAATCGACAGCCCTAATTCAGTCACTTGTGTGTTTTCTTTGTCATGGAAAGCTCACTGTTCAATCCATTCAATCCATCATCAGTCAAGTAAATCCAATTTGGTGCTTTTTAAAATGAACTAAGACAATTTTTAAAGTGGACCACATATATATATAAAAAAAAAAAAAAGGTTTTCATCAGGACTTTTTATTGGAAAAAAAAAAACAACACACACACACACACACACACACACACACACTAAAACAACACATGATGCACAATACAGACTGTTCAATAAATTAGTCTAGTGGTCTTATTGCCACAGAAATTAGAACATAAATAAAAACATGAAAGTAAAGACAATTAATGGTTTACAAGTACAGGAAATACAGAGTACAAGGGGGCGGCAATGAATGTAATGTTGTAATGAGTCATTTATTCTCTACAGACAGCAGTCAAACTATGTGAAACAGTTGCCAAATATGGCTACCAGATTATTTGTGAAGCATATCTACTTAAATAAAATACTGTAATACTAATATTGAATAAATCCTTTTGAATGATTGCTTGACTGTGCACAATCATAATTTGATATAGTAATTACATATTTATTATTTATAGCACTGAAAAAATGTTTTGATTGAATGCCAATACACTTAAACATCCTTATGGATTATCATGTCACACCTATATCACTCATACTTTGTAGAACTATAAAAGGTAAGAAATGCAGGGACTGAACACACACTCTACCAAATGACATGCACAAACAGGAAAGCTGCTTCTTGCACAACCAAGCAGGCCTATTATGTCCTCTGGCATTTTTGAAAACACACCAGGTAATTGCCAAGGTGATTCATGACTGGTTCCAGTTGACGGAGCAAACACAAGGTCCCATTCAGTCTATGATGAAGAGAAATAGATGCAGTGTTCTTCTGCTAAAGGTTGCAGGATTTTGCTATATTCTCTGACACAGAAATCAGGTCAGTGACTTGAGAGTGTGTTAGTGTGTTAGTATAGCACACTTAACATCTCATGCCAGTGTGTGTGTGTTTGTTTGTTTGTTTGTTTGCACAATAGTTCAGAGCCTCAGTGCATTACAGCAGCAGGTGAGAGGCCTCAGGCAAGAGTGTTACGCGTGAACAGGAACAGACAGTCTTAGGAGTGCAGAGTCATAACAAGATTAGAATCTGAAAATACTCAGCAGAGGGAGGTCTTGGCCTCTCTACCAATCAGATGGCAGCATGGGAATTAGCAAACTCTAGCCAGGGCCTGGGACTAACCAGCAATCCCCTCCGGTCAACAGGCAACAGCTAATTAATGAGGTGGAGCAGAGCCAGGACTGGAAGCCATGCTGCAAGAGCTCATTCCCTCACTGGATGGACACTTTAAAGTGTCTGTATCCATCATGTGTGTGTCAAAAAGTCATTTAGGTTTGGAACAACATGAGGGTGAACTATCCCTTTAAGCAATCATTTTTGGTTTCAATTAAATTCTATTAAGAGCTGGAAAATTATGGTGGTGCAAGAATGCAGATTTTCCATGATTACTTGGAGACATACACTGACACATACTGTAGGTAAATGCAAAGACACAAGTAGACACACAGAGGGAAAGAGAGCACAGCATATGGGGGCAGGATATAACACAAAGTACTGCTTTGCCCTGAAAAGGTGAGCATACCTCGACCCTCCTTTGCTTCTATGGCGGCTGTATTAGCAAGTGCAGCAGGAAGTAGACCAAAATGAATGGAGAGAGAGGTTATATCAGTGTGATTACTTTACACCTAAAGCATATTACCCCACAATCACACCACAGTAATGTAGTAATATTAGTAGTTAAAGAATCAGTCAGCAAGATAGAAATCAAGAGATGCACAGAGCAGACAGTGAACAGCAGTTCAGCAGTTAGTCATTTATTTTGGGAAGGAGTGATTGAGTTCTTTTTATAATTAATATTACTTTTTCGAGAATAATCCCTGATTTGAAGGCAAGAAAGACACAACTGATCTTTGAAGTATAAAAGCTGAAACAAGGGCATAGTATTCCAAAAGTTGCAGACAACTATTTTAAAACAGATAGTTTAGACTGTAAATTGGATGAGCCATGTTCAAAGCAGTTGCAGAATTTCAACAAATGCACACACCTTTGACCACACATTCTATATTAATGCACTAAGTTGGTATGTTGCTTGGCAACCACAAACAGTCTACAGTGTGTATAATGAACTATATTACTCAGTACACAAATTAATTATGACGATAATTGGTTGTTTATTCAACTTCAGGCACATTCATGTCCTAGGGGTTGATTTAAATTCAAATGAACAGATTATAGCTTTTTTCTTTTTTATATGAAGGTCTAATTAAAGGTGCACCCAGTAATTTCTTCCCAATTAAAAAAGTTTTACTCCTAAAGAATTGAATTGTAATTTTGAAACATATGTATAAAATCATTAGCACTCACATGTGATGAGGACTCTAGTCATATCAGTAACCTTATAAAAGCTGTTTTATTCTACATGGGGCAGGGGCACCCTCATGGGGGCTGCCATTTTTGAATCATATGACCAGCTTAATCTTAGTAACCATCATGTTAATGAACACTTTCACTCTTGGATTAAATGAATCATGGCTGATTGTGAATAGTGAATTTCAACAATGGTCTGTAACTGAAAACTGCTGATTTTTAATGATGTAGCATCCACACCACTAGGTGTCACTGTAAGTCCAAGATGACATAAGCAAAAAGTTACGGAGTGCACCTTTAAAATGGAATTGGACACATTTTGTTTATTATTTGTGCAAAAATAACAACTGTCCCACAGTTGTGGCATCATTTCCACCACACCAAATAATGTTGGCCATAATTTTTTTTTTTTTTTTTTTCTCAAAGGTTAGTGTACTTTAAGACAGACAACAAAAGTGTCAGGAAAAAAAGATGCTTGAGATAAAATATGAGACAAGTTATGTTTGAAGAAAACAATGAAAATTCAATGTAAATATCATTTGTGAGAAAATAATGTTTATTGGGTATTTATATTTTGCCAAATTGTGCAAAAAGGCTGAAAATATTTATTTGTGTGCATTTAGTATACATTCAATTTTAGCTATGAAATTAGCTTTACACCCTGTCTACACCAGGCCCATTCATTGACGCAACGTGCTGCAACGCTTGGGGCTGTCTACACTGGACGCGTCACATGAACGTTCTAAACCGTATAATTTTGGTAGTAGCGCCAGTGCGTGCAACATAAAATGGAACACAACACTTGGTGCAACGGATGCTTCCAGTGTAGACATCATCACTGATTATAATGGGGTTCTATTTAGAGCCCGACCGATATGGGATTTTTAGAGGGGGGAAATTCACCGATTACCGATATGGTGGCCGATATAGTTAATTTTTGAGCTGAAATGAAAACAGACCTGTTCTATGTGGATTGTGGACCGATGTGACTATGCAAAGGTACTCAGAAGGCTGCTTTCTTAAACAAATATTTTTTATCAAAGAATATTTTATATTATTATTATAGATTCTCAACAAATTCTAGAAATGAACACTGAGAAAATAAAGAATAAATAAAAATACAATAAATAGCTTAATAAACATCAGTACTATACATTCAGTATCAGTCAGTTGCTGACCATTCAAATAAATACATTCAAATAAAATAAATAGCTAAATAAACATCAGTACTGTATGTATAGTATCAGTCAAATGCTGACCATTAAAATAAATAATACAAATAAAATAAATAGCTAAATAAACATCAGTACTGTTTAGTATCAGTCAAATGCTGACCATTAAAATAATCAATAAAAATTGAATAAATAGCTAAATAAACATCAGTACTGTTTAGTATTAATCAAATGCTGACTATATTAATACTGCCAGTCAGTTAGGGGCACGTTGTAAATTAAGAAGCATTTACACCTGACGAGACAGCGGCAGCGGTGTTATACCGTATTCAGCTATACAAGTTCAAGGGAAACTTTTAAATATTAAATTTTGTAAATGCAACGAATTGTTCGGTTGAAGGGGGTACCAAACAGTGAATCCTGAACAAAACAGTTTGGTGAATACATGTTTACATATTAGCTTCCACTCAGCTGACAAGCAATGAAAGTAGCTACATGGTTAGCTAGTTAGCTGTAAGATTGTCACGGAGAGTAAAAGATGGACTAGCATTGCGTCTCACCAACTAGGTAACAACATAGTGTGAAATCAACACTCAACAGACATAATCCACCACTGCACCGTTGTCTGCTAAGCTGCAAAAAGTTGCTCTGATGTTTACCTTTCAATCTGCTACATTATTTACTGCACTGACAAACTATGGCTGGCTAACATAGCAAACAGATGTGATAAACATGAGTGACATGGTTGTCAGAGACAGGGTTAACTTTATACATTAGTTATATTGAAAAGGGAAAACGATGGGGTCATTGTTTATTAACTTTCCAGTATGTATTTCACAAACTAGTTAGCAACTTACCGAGAAGACACAGCTTAACTCCGCCCTGTTGTCCAGCAGAGCACGCTCTGCTGGACAAACTACGTTATGACACCAATTCAAGCATCGTTTTCTGCATTATATGTTCTGAAAAAAAGTTTTGTTAATATCAGCCGACAGATATATCGGTCGGGCACTAGTTCTATTGCTTTTGACGAGACGCGTCGCTCGCGTCCGGTGTAGACAGGGTGTTAGCAAGACATAGGTGTCTGCGATTTTGATTCAAAAACATTCAAAACAAATAATTTCCATCACAGTCATTTCCACCATGGAACTATATTAAACACAATATAAAATTTGACGTGGTGGAAATGACACTGTGGTGGGATGTGTGCATGCACATACACTGTTGGACATTGTTAGTATGCAAATGTAAAAAAATAATGAGAGTGTGAAAAATATTTTAGGGAGATTTTACTTTCAAGAAGTTCACGGTGCTGGAATAAAACCCAATTATTTAAAAATTTGAATGAAACTGTTAATAGAACATTGGTCTCTTTTATCACAGCACTGTTGCCACCGATTTGTAAAAGCAAGAAGCCACTTCAGTCTGTGTGTTACAGTGATTTTTCTACGTTTAATAGGTACAACCCTCTTGTGGCACATTGTTTTAATATATAATTTTTGGTAAACATGAGCAGCTCATTGGATGTTTATAACTGGAAATGTGCTATTATGCTAAGGTCAAAGCAATTTTGGTATTAAACAGGGTAGGCTAGGATACCTGAAGATGAGGCCAATAGCTTCACATTTTCTTTAATTTTCCTCTCGGTTCTTCAGGTCTAGGTGGCTTGATGCCCGACTCATACAGACATGAAGCTGGTCTCTTAAAGGTCACTTAGTTTTCAATATGTACTTCAAATGCTGGCATCCACCCACTGTCTCCCTCTGATTTCCCTCTCTCACTTCATTCCTCTTCTGTCTCCATCACCTCACACTCGCTCAAAGTTCTCTACACTATTGACCTTTAATGACCTTTAGCCAGGTCCTGGACACCTTGTCAACAGTTTCGCCCACTCAGAGAGGACAGGTCAATCCAGTGAGTCATGATGCAGCTCTCATGACAATCACCCTCTGATTGGCTCTCAGCATGTTTGGAGCACACTGTAGGGCAGGTGGCTAAATAAAATGGCTTAAAATGAGCCTACAAGGGAGGGGTTTTTACAACCCATAGGCAAATAAAGAGTGTAAACATTAAAGAGTTCATGGTTGGATGTAACAGGTGTTCATAGCGTCAATAATAATAAGGTCAATTGTGTTGTTTTCTTTTCAAACATTATAATGTCCTAATCATCTATAAACATTTAAATAAATCTTGAGATCCCATAATATGGTTTTGTTCATTGTATGTCCAAACACAGGG